>NC_073696.1:145235632-145415895 GCF_029784165.1 Wyeomyia smithii | reverse complement strand
GTTATACTGCATAGAGATCTGGCAAAGTGGCATGTTTTCTTCGGCATATGGAAGCAAAAATCGAATATATATATATAAATATATATATATATATATATATATATATATATATATATATCTATATATATATATATATATATATATATATATATATATATATATATATATATATATATATATATATATATATATATATATATATATATAATATATATATATATATATATATATATCTATATATTAAGGTCGCTTTTACGCGGCTTTCGGATTCCGGAATTTCCGTGTTTTTTTCACGTGTTTTCCGGAATTTACGCTTTTTTTACGTGGATTCCGGAATTTACGCGGTTTTTTTTACGCGCTTTCCGGAATTCACGCGTTTTTTGTACGCGGTTTTTTTACGCGGCACGTATCTCCCGCGTAAAAAGCGACTTTAGTGTATATAGGGTATCGAACGTCTTCGTCAGTGGTTTTTTTCGGCCCCTTTTGCATAAGATTGCTGCAGAAAAACTGCCGAAGAAAACCACTGACGAAGACGTTCGATACCCTACATAATTTTTATATTTTTTTTATTAATATATAACAATATATATGTGATAACCGGATTCAAATTGGACCTTTTGGTTTCCCGGGCACTACACATCATAACACGAACGTAACAGACATAAGTACTTTACGATAGCACCTACCCACTAGCACCATCTGCTACCCCTACCGTGTTCGCGCTGCGTTAGGGTATTTCGGACAGCCGCACTAGCGTACTATAGGTCCGAAATGAATACCACAAAATAAGTGGTAAGATTTCGATGGAAAGCGCCATATTAGATAGATCGATATATATATATATTATTATATATATATATATATATATAGTAGTAGTATGATAGATTAGTAGTATTTATAGAGTATATTGATATATATATAGTATATAGATATATATATATATATACTATAATCTAATATCTCAATCTATATCTATATATATACTATTATATATATCTATATAATACTATATATATATAATCTACACACTATCTACACTATCACTATCTACACTCTCACACACTACTAAACTACTACTCTACACTCTACATCGAACAAGTATGCATGTGTACAGCCCAATCTTTTACTTCAGTTCAGTGGATGACAGCACAACAGCTATTACAAATGCAGCACGCACGATAAAAGAAATTCACAACGATTTCATTCGTCATTTCAATCAAGGATACTTTGACAACCGACGAAGGTGCATATTTTATTGTTGCCAGGAATCGTTATGGACTGGATCGTTGTTTCACCAAAGTTACGGTAATCTTCAATTGACCGATGTCAAATCTATATAAGGTGTTAGTTATTACTACCTTCTAGTCTAATAGTCAAAACAATGTACAGAGGGTAGACAAAATGATTGAGACAGGCAAAATTTTGTCAATTTTTAAAAAAGTCAAAACTTAACGAGAAATTAATCAATTTTGATGAAACCGGTTTCGTTTTACTGGAAAACTATTCTAGTTTCCAAAAATTACTATGGAATCAGACGGGACCAATAGGCACCGAAAATGTTCCGGATTTTCGGGGTGTGTGTCAAAATGTGCATTCTTGCAATGCGTAGAAGTTTTTCTGGTGTCTCGTTTTGCCTTTTTCCTAGAAAGGTATAGGAATCACTGAAAAAACAAAAGGTATAAAAGTGCTCCAAAGGGCCGAATGTCGTATATCACTAGACTCAGTTCGACGAGCTGAGCATTTTCTGTTTGTGTGTGTGTGTATGTGTGTGTGTAACGCTCTCCCAATCTCACTCGATTTTCTCAGAGATGAAAGGACCGATTTTAATGAAATTAATTGCAAATGAAAGGTCTATTTGTCCCATAAGACCTTATTGAATTTTATTGTAATTTGATTTCTAGTTTAGAGGTTATGTATCAGAATGTAAAAATCACGGAACATCAATATCTCAGAAACTACGCAACCGACTTGAACAAAATTAATTTCAAATGAACGGGCTACCTAAAAAACCCTTAACTTTTGAATTTCATAAAGATTGGACATGTGGTTCAAAAGTTATAGAAAGAAACGTGTTCTCGAGACTATTTAATCTTACTCATGTTTCTCAGAGATGGCTGGACCGATTTTCATAAAATCGGTGTCAAATGAAAGGTCTAGTTGCTCCATAAGACCCTATTGACTGTTATGCTTAAAAATGTGAAATTCAGCTATGAAAAGAAAAATTTTCACAAGACTACCTAAACTCACTCACTTTTCTCAAAGATGGCTGAACAGATTTTCACTAAATTAGTGTCAAATGAGAGGTCCAGCTGCCTCATAACACCCTATTGAATTAAACTGCAATCGGACTGTAACTTCGTCTGTAATGTATCGAAATGTGAAAATCACGAAACTTTAATATCTCAGAAACTACACAACCGATTTGAACAATATTGATATCAGATAAAGGGGCTAGTTAAGAATTAACTGATGAAATATGATTGAACAAGTGGTTTTATAATTCGGCTGCTCTATACGTTCCCATTTCATTTAATTATAATCGAACTTAAGCAACCGTTGTGTATTATATTGTTAAAACAACGAAAGTCTAGTATCTCAAAGATTACACGGCATCACAAGTGTCATACGAACGAGTTATCTCTTCAACTTACGAATAACAATTTGATATGTGGTTCAGAAGTTATGAAACGAAAAGAAATTTTAAGACTATTTAAAACTATACCTGCTTCGATATAGCTACTTATACTGATATGTGGCCTCAACATAATTTAAATGTGGTATCGTACTATTTTAACGTTTCCGGTATCGTTCGTGATGAAATTGTTCGAAATTAAAAGTCATTTCTTTCATTTCGCTATTTCTTAAGCACTGACATTACGTCAAATTTCATATTTTATTCTTCAACCGGAGATGGAGATGGCTGGACCGTTTTCAGTTGAAATTAATTTTGTTCAAATGTTTATTCAAAAGTTTGTTCAAAAGTTTTTGAGATATTGATGTTTCGTGATTTTTATATTTTGATATACAACCTCTAAACTAGAGATACGATTACAATAAAATTCTATAGAGTCTTCTTATGGGGCAAATAGACCTTTCATTTGCAATTAATTTCATTAAAATCGGTCCAGCCATCTCCGAGAAAATCGAGTGAGATTGGGAGAGCGTTACTCACACACACATACACACACATACACACACACATACACACACATACACACACATACACACACACATACAAAAAATGCTCAGCTCGTCGAACTGAGTCGAGTGATATACGACATTCGGCCCTTTGGAGCTATTTTATACCTTTAATTTTTTCAGTGATTGCTATACCTTTCTAGGAGAAAGGCAAAACACCTTGATAACATTTGCTGGGTTTATTATTCATCCTAAATAACAAATTTTTGGTAGCCAGTGAAACCATACCTAACATTTGAAACATAACATTCAAACACTCATAATAATATGTTCCAAATATATGACGCGAAATTTGTTTTTGATTGAGGTACAATCGAAATGTTACTGTACTCATATTTAGGTTGGACTCGATTTTATATCATTCGATTAAATATCATTTCAGATTCGATTATTTATAGGAAAGGATTTTTCTTCTTTTTAAAATATGACATTCGTTTCACAACTTTTAAACCATGTGTTCAATCATTAGATTTCATCAGTTATCTTTTAACTAGCCCGTTCATTTGATACCAATGTTGTTCAAATCGGTTGTGTAGATTCTGAGATAATGAAGTTTCGTGATTTTCACATTTTGATACATTACAGACAAAGTTACAAACCGATTACATTGAAATTCAATGGGATCTTATGAGGCAGCTAGACCTTTCATTTGACACTAATTTTGTGGAAATCGATTTATCCATCTCTAAGAAAAGTGAGAGAGTTTAAGTAGTCTTCGGAATATGTTTCTTTTCAAAGCTGGATTTCATATTTCAAAACATAACAGGCAGAGTATAAGTCCGATTGCAAATCAAATCAATAGGGTCTTATGGGGCAACAAGACCTTCCATATGACACTGATTTTGTGGAAATCGGTCCAACCATCTCCGAGAAAATCGAGTGAGATTGGGAGAGCGTTACTCACACACACATACACACACATACACACACACATACACACACACATACAAAAAATGCTCAGCTCGTCGAACTGAGTCGAGTGATATACGACATTCGGCCCTTTGGAGCTATTTTATACCTTTAATTTTTTCAGTGATTGCTATACCTTTCTAGGAGAAAGGCAAAACACCTTGATAACATTTGCTGGGTTTATTATTCATCCTAAATAACAAATTTTTGGTAGCCAGTGAAACCATACCTAACATTTGAAACATAACATTCAAACACTCATAATAATATGTTTCAAATATATGACGCGAAATTTGTTTTTGATTGTGGTACAATCGAAATGTTACTGTACTCATATTTAGGTTGGACTCGATTTTATATCATTCGATTAAATATCATTTCAGATTCGATTATTTATAGGAAAGGATTTTTCTTCTTTTTAAAATATGACATTCGTTTCACAACTTTTAAACCATGTGTTCAGTCATCAGATTTCATCAGTTATCTTTTAACTAGCCCGTTCATTTGATACCAATGTTGTTCAAATCGGTTGTGTAGATTCTGAGATAATGAAGTTTCGTGATTTTCACATTTTGATGCATTACAGACAAAGTTACAAACCGATTACTGTGAAATTCAATGGGATCTTATGAGGCAGCTAGACCTTTCATTTGACACTAATTTTGTGGAAATCGATTTATCCATCTCTAAGAAAAGTGAGAGAGTTTAAGTAGTCTTCGGAATATGGTTCTTTTCAAAGCTGGATTTCATATTTCAAAACATAACAGGCAGAGTATAAGTCCGATTGCAAATCAAATCAATAGGGTCTTATGGGGCAACAAGACCTTCCATATGACACTGATTTTGTGGAAATCGGTCTAGCCATCTCTGAGAAAAATGAGTAATATTGAACACTCTCTAGAACACGTTTCTGTAAATAACTTCTGAACCACATGTCCAATCTTTATGAAATTCGAAAGTTAAGGGTTTTTCAGGTAGCTAGTTAATTTAAAACCAATTTTGTTCAAATCGGTTTAGAAGTTTCTGAGATAATGATGTTTCGTGATTTTTACATTTTTATACATAACCTCTAAACTAAAAATCCGATTAAAATAAAATTCAATAGGGTCTCATGGGGCAACCAGACCTTTTATTTGCAATTAATTTCATGAAAATCGGTCCAGCCATCTCTGAGAAAATCGAGTGAGATTGGGAAAGCGTTACACACACACACATACACACACATACACACACTTATACACACACATACAGAAAATGCTCAGCTCGTCGAACTGAGTCGAGTGATACACGACATTTGGCCCTTTTGAGCACTTTTATACCTTTAGTTTTTGCAGTGATTGCTATACCTTTCTAGGAGAAACCTTCATTTGAAAAAATCTAAAATTACCGATATTTTAAAAATCACTTTTTGTTTTTTAAAATTTTATTTTCTCAGTCTCAGGTTTTGAAATTATTTTTTTTTATATTTTTATACAAAAGTTCAGATAATTTTCTAGAAGTTATCCATTGACAACTATTCTCTATCTTTCGTCATTATTTAGATATGCTGCTTTATCAGAAGTTTAAATACTACAAACCTTTCCAAATGCTGGCCCAGATAAATTTTCAAATAAAAATTGTAAAGCTGCTTGGTTTAATAGGGCCTATACACCCACAAAATTTCCATGCGTTCTGCTAGGGTGCCCAAGAAAATTCGTACCCAACAGGAGTAAAAACTGCCAAAAACAACTTCTATACTAAATTAATTCTTATCTCGATGGTTCTTCGACAGATTTTCAATTTTTGGATACCAATTAACTCGGAATGAATTCAAGTTTATTGGAAACATATAAACCTAAAGAAAAACAAGATGTCAGAAAAAGTTCTACGCGTTGCGAAAATGCTTATTTTGATACACACTTCTAAAACCCAGAACTATTCTGGTGTCCATTGGTCACGTCAAGATCTCAAGTAATACTAGAAAAGCATGATAGTTTTCCAGTAAAATGAAACTGATTGCATCTAAATTGATTCATTTTTCGTGGAGTACTGGCTATTTGAAAATTGACAAAATTTTGCCTGTCTCAATCATTTTGTATACCTCCTGTATGTTCAATATATTTAGTTGCAGCAATTAATTCTTTATCGTCGTTACGTTTACTCTTATTTTTGTTCATACTATATATTAGTTGGTCGGCGTGCGACCAGACCGAACCAAGCGCCAAAAACATTATTTCGAGTAGTCGGCGATCAAAGTTTAACCATCCCATATGCTTCCTGCAAGTTGCTGCAGAGAAATTTTGTTATAATACCATTATAAACTGTTCAAATGATTTCGTTTTTTTTCATAAAAGATAGACTATCAGTTTTAACATCCACTAGTGTCAAAAACTCAATGCAAAAAAATGGCGCTTGGTTCGGTCTGGTCGCACGCCGACCAGTTGTCAATAATATTTTTAAATAATATGGAAGCATACTATTAAACATGCAATAATCGATCGGGTTTCTTCCTAATAGCAGGCATCGTTCCGCTAAATCACTAATTTTGCTATTGTCTCGTTTATTGAATGTTGTGTGAACAAAAAATCGCCAATTCACTGATTAACAAAGGCAATTTCCAATTGTTGAATTAATTATTTCAAAAATTTTGAATTGGTTAGCAAAACTATTACTGTAATTCCGTAACGAGCAACCAAGCGCATCGGTTGTGATTTGCGGTCGTCTCGATATAATATCTACACGTAATCCAACAAAAGACATGGCCGGTTCCGGTTGGTTTTCGAGTGCTCTGCTGTGCAAAACTAATCCGTATTAAAGGTTATTGTGTTGCTGTGTCAATGCGTGGCTGCTGTTGTCGATTTTGCACCGAACGTGTCGGTGATCGGCGTATTGAAGCCAACCAGAGCTACAAAACGGAAGAGGAAAGGTACGTGTTTCTTGTCCACTGTACCAGTGCGCCAGTTTACTCGCAAAGGATGTATCCCGTATTCCCCGATCCACTTTTCTCGAGTTCTCCCGACGCTGTCTTTCCTGCCCAGTCTTCTTCTGTAGCTGTTTTAGTTACCCTTCGCCCCAGGCTTTATCCAGACGGAGCGGAGGGGAGCTTATTGTCTACTGTCGGGTCGGCCAAAAGCAGGAACAAAATTGAAATCGTTGACCCGATGTCACGCTACAAGGTTGTGATCGAAATTCTAAAGGTCAGAGTAAACAAGCTCCGTGTTTTGGTCAATGACCAAAAACAGGCCAACGATATACCTTTTTCTAAGCTAGTGTTCGACTTTGGGCCGGGTAAGGTCCGGAAAAATCCTGAATTGCTATTTTCACCTCGATTTTTTGACGTAGAACTACGTTTTTCTATAGCCTACCACATAGGGATGTAAATAGGAAAACTATTACCGAAAAGGGGACGAAATATGTCCCTTTTTAAATGCTTATAAATCGGTTTGTTTTCAACCGATATCCTTCATTTTTGCAGCAATTGTTTAGAAAATTATACACGCATCCACCAACATGTAGAAAATTGTTGATTTATTATGCAAACTATTGTACTATTGATAATTGTCAAGCCTTGTTTAAACAAAAATTACGTCCTCTGATTGGTCGTTATATGATTGCTTCCCAAGCACGGTCGACAGAATCATATACCTTGCAATTGAAAACATGCTATTTGGCCTATATAAGAGCCTGTTTCAGCCGAAGCCGCTCATAATAGTTCTAGACAGCCACAACAGCAGTCGTCCTCCCGCAGTAGCAGCACTAGCCCTCTGGTTGGTCACCACGTCTCAGGAGCAGCGCGGTTCTTCTCAGCGTGCCTCGCCAGACTGCCATTATTCCCCCGTGTTAGGGCAGCATGAAGATCGTCATCACCAAATCCAATTTTGAACAGCAAAATGCCTTTTTTCAAGGCAAATAAACAAGTCATTGAAGGTTAATAATTTTTGACAACGTAAGCAAGCATTCTGTGCGGATTCTAGCAGTTACATCTGTCGCGGCCGTCTAATTTACAGAAGGTGAAATAGCTTCCACAGTGCATGTTGTCCGTGTATCTTAACTCCCACACTGTTGGGGCACAAAGGTTGCGATCAGCAACCGATTTTGAACAGCAAAATGCCCTTTTTCAAGGCAAATAAACAAGTAATTGAAGGGTGAAAATTTCCTAGCATCAACACAAGCAAACATTCTTCGCGGGATCCTAACAATCAAATTCTGTTGTAGTTTATTTAGTTTTAGTTTACTCCCACTGTTGGGACAGCACAAAGGCTGCGATCAACATAACCGATTTTGAATAACAAACTGCCCTGTTAAAACGCATTCACAAAGGCAGTTAATTCGAATATGCAGTACTGATATAAAGTCGATTCTATCAATCAGCATTAGCAGAATTTCGTCGTCTCCCAGCTGCCAAGTTGCAACATGATGCAACACGCAACAACGAGCAAACGAAATTGCTTGATGTTACAAACCGCAATAAAATACGGGTTAAAACCGTTGCGTGTGTGAGAGCACCATCGGTGTTTATTCGCTGGAAACAAATATCGAATGCGAATTGTGGAATAATTCGTCTAAAGAATATTAGAAAATTCAACAACTGAAAAGAAGGGCGTGGCCTATTACGTAGCACCCTTCGGCTATAAAAGAGTGTTTCTGGGAAAACTAGCTACATTCATTAGTCGGAAGGTGAGCTGGATGGACCGGACCGTCCACAACGTTGACATCAGTAGAAGCAGATACAGCACTCAGAAGTAACAGCGGGTTGTGCCTGTGGCTGCCTTCACATTAAATAAACCACTTGCGCTGTGGTTGGTCACCATGTCTCAGTTGCAGCGCGGTTCTTCTCAGCGTGCCTCGCCAGACTGCCATCATTCCCCAACTGTTGGGGCAGCATAAAGATCGTCATCACCAAATCCAATTTTGAACAGCAAAATGCCTTTTTTCAAGGCAAATAAACAAGTCATTGAAGGTTAATAATTTTTGACAACGTAAGCAAGCATTCTGTGCGGATTCTAGCAGTTACATCTGTCGCGGCCGTCTAATTTACAGAAGTTGAAATAGCTTCCACAGTGCATGTTGTCCGTGTATCTTAACTCCCCCACTGTTGGGGCATAAAGGTTGCGATCAGCAACCGATTTTGAACAGCAAAATGCCTTTTTCAAGGCAAATAAACAAGTAATTGAAGGGTGAAAATTTCCTAGCATCAACACAAGCAAACATTCTTCGCGGGATCCTAGCAATCAAATTCTGTTGTAGTTTATTTAGTTTTAGTTTACCCCCACTGTTGGGACAGCACAAAGGCTGCGATCAACATAACCGATTTTGAATAACAAACTGCCCTGTTAGAACGCAATTCGAACGAATTCGAATATGCAGAGCTAATATGAAGTCGATTCAATCAATCAGCATTAACAGAATTTCGTCGTCTCCCAGCTGCCAAGTTGCAACATGATGCAACACGCAACAACGAGCAAACGAAATCGCTTGATGTTACAAACTGCAATAAAATACGGGTTAAAACCGTTGCGTGTGTGAGAGCACCATCGGTGTTTATTCGCTGGAAACAAATATCGAATGCGAATTGTGGAATAATTCGTCTAAAGAATATTAGAGAATTAAACAACTGAAAAGAAGGGCGTGGCCTATTACGTAGCACCCTTCGGCTATAAAAGAGTGTTTCTGGGAAAACTAGCTACATTCATCAGTCGGAAGGTGAGCTGGATGGACCGGACCGTCCACAACGTTGACATCAGTAGAAGCAGATACAGCACTCAGAAGTAACAGCGGGTTGCGCCTGTGGCTGCCTTCAAATTAAATAAACCACTTGCGCTGTGGTTGGTCACCATGTCTCAGTTGCAGCGCGGTTCTTCTCAGCGTGCCTCGCCAGACTGCCATCATTCCCCCACTGTTGGGGCAGCATAAAGATCGTCATCACCAAATCCAATTTTGAACAGCAAAATGCCTTTTTTCAAGGCAAATAAACAAGTCATTGAAGGTTAATAATATTTGACAACGTAAGCAAGCATTCTGTGCGGATTCTAGCAGTTACATCTGTCGCGGCCGTCTAATTTACAGAAGGTGAAATAGCTTCCACAGTGCATGTTGTCCGTGTATCTTAACTCCCCCACTGTTGGGGCAGCACAAAAGTTGCGATCAGCAACCGGTTTTGAACAGCAAAATGCCTTTTTTCAAGGCAAATAAACAAGTAATTGAAGGGGGAAAATTTCCTAGCATCAACACAAGCAAACATTCTTCGCGGGATCCTAGCAATCAAATTCTGTTGTAGTTTATTTAGTTTTAGTTTACCCCCACTGTTGAGACAGCACAAAGGCTGCGATCAACATAACCGATTTTGAATAACAAACTGCCCTGTCAGAACGCAATTCGAACGAATTCGAATATGCAGAGCTAATATGAAGTCGATTCAATCAATCAGCATTAACAGAATTTCGTCGTCTCCCAGCTGCCAAGTTGCAACATGATGCAACACGCAACAACGAGCAAACGAAATCGCTTGATGTTACAAACCGCAATAAAATACGGGTTAAAACCGTTGCGTGTGTGAGAGCACCATCGGTGTTTATTCGCTGGAAACAAATATCGAATGCGAATTGTGGAATAATTCGTCTAAAGAATATTAGAGAATTAAACAACTGAAAAGAAGGGCGTGGCCTATTACGTAGCACCCTTCGGCTATAAAAGAGTGTTTCTGGGAAAACTAGCTACATTCCTTAGTCGGAAGGTGAGCTGGATGAACCGGACCGTCCACAACGTTGACAGCAGTAGAAGCAGATACAGCACTCAGAAGTAACCGCGGGTTGCGCCTGTGGCTGCCTTTAAATTAAATAAATCATTTGCGCTGTGGTTGGTCACCACGTCTCAGTAGCAGCGCGGTTCTTCTCAGCGTGCCTCGTCAGACTGCCATAATTCCCCCACTATTGAGGCAGCATGAAGATCGTCATCACCAAATCCAATTTTGAACAGCAAAATGCCTTTTTTCAAGGCAAATAAACAAGTAATTGAAGGTTAATAATTTTTGACAACGTAAGCAAGCATTCTGTGCGGATTCTAGCAGTTACATCTGTCGCGGCCGTCTAATTTACAGAAGGTGAAATAGCTTCCACAGTGCATGTTGTCCGTGTATCTTAACTCCCCCACTGTTGGGCCAGCACAAAGGTTGCGATCAGCAACCGATTTTGAACAGTAAAATGCTTTTTTCAAGGCAAAAAAAAACAAAAAATATTGTGAATACCATGGGGATTTATGCCGTGGTGACGATTTGGGATATTGCTTAGTTGAAATGATGGGATAATAGATAAATGGGTTGATGGATTTGGGATTTCCCATAACCACGTGAAGGTTCCCGACCACAGACATAAATTTCGTACTCGGCACGGCACAAAATGTGAAAATTGTCTTTTACTCCAAGTAGTGCAGTATTACTTTGTAGTGTTGTATTATTCTCGTACGATAGACTCCCAGCCTTAATTGAGAAATCAATCAAAAGTTTAGTAGTGAAGTAAGATGTCAAAGTATATGAACACCAAAAACAAACGTGATGCTCGAAAACGCGCGAAGAACCTGCAAGGGGGAAGTGCGTCGAAGAAACCAAGAACCAGTACTGAGCGTTCTCGGTCCCTGCGAGCCAGAGTGGCAGCAGACGGCGGTGAAGCGAGTTCAACCACTGGTTGGGACGCCGGTGAAGGGCCTTCTACTCGAGGTAGGAGGAATTTAACAATTTTTATAAAGCATCAACTTTTATCGATTACTTTTGTATACTTATACTTGGAAGAACCAAAAAAAAATATCGAATCTGAAAAATCACTTCATTTCCGCATCTTTGTTAAAGTAAAAAATGGTGACGTTTAATATCAGTGGGAGAGAGTAGTGTTAGCTTTTTGTAATCTACGAATGGCATACCATAAATTAATGTCAAGCTTGGCACATTGATTTGATTGCGTTCAACTGTGTTAACCTTAATAATATCGATAACCTTAAACAAAAAGGCATATTGTGGTTTGGATTTAAGTCGTATAATATACATAAAAAAAAATATATGGAATATATTTTTTGGAATATATGTAATGCAATCGTATGGTTCTGAAGAGATATGGACCTACAGAATTTTTCAATTTTTAATAAACAATAAATATACTGTTTCAATATATTTATGAATGAAGAGATCTTGGCGAACACATTAGGGCTGATCTTGCAGTATCATCTTCAATATTGGATTGAGGGAGTAACTTTAAATGTTAACAGAACTAGTGGGAGTTTGTTCTGCTGCACTAGTTTAGTAAATGATAATTCTAACAGTGTTTGTTAACTGTTGCAGTTAAGCTCTTTTATGATTATTATATTGAAATTTTTAAGTAAACAAAAGTGGAATTAAATAAATATTTATAATAATAATTATAATAATAAATATTGATAATGATGAAATAACGGAATATTATTCTTTTTTTAATTGTTTTTCGTTTTAATCATGGGACGTTTTAATCATTTCGTTTTAATCATCCACGTTGTTAGAATTTGAGAATCTTATGTATTTGGATTCAAATTATCCTCGAATAATGTTCCAGAGTGTTACCGGTTTATTTTCGTAAATTACGTTGTATTTGAACAGTACAGTGAGTTTTTCAATAACGTACCCTCTCTCTACCATAATTACTCTAGAGCACCATAAGTTTGGATGCGAATAGCCTTTCGAAATATTCACCAACCCTGCTCGGAATGCATAAATATATTTTTGAACAATCAGTATTCTGTTCAAGATATCTATGCATTTTGAGTAGTATTGGTAAATATTTCGAAAGGATTTTTGCGCCCAACCCTGTGAGGTTCTAGAGTAACCATGGTAATGAGAGCGCTGAAACAACATGATTAAAATGTATAATAGATTCTACTTTTCGAGCAAACGTCAACACACTTTGATGATAATAAATTATGACAACGATAACCACCAACATCGTTTTTTGTCTTGTAAATAATGATATTATAGAAATAATCCCGCTACCGTCGACCCGAGGACAGATTTTCGATCGTATTACCCGTGAATTCAATAAACGTTTTTTCGAAAACGAGTTCGGTCATCCTTGTGATGTGTGCGATAGGATTTGGTTTAGAAATGATTTAAAGCCTATACGTAGTGCTGATGCGAGTTTACTGATGGCTACCGATGGTTTTGAATCAGTCGACGGTTTCTCGGCTTGTCAAACATGTCGAGCCAGCCTGAAACGTGGTTCAATTCCTACGCTGTCGAAATCCAACGGTTTCTCGTATCCTGAATATCCATCCAATTTACCACCACTGGATCCGCTGACCACGAGATTGATATCGCCACGAATCAATTTTACGCAACTTCGTCGGTTGCGTCACATAGCAGGTATGTATAGTGTTAGAATGAAGTTATCCCAAAATTAAACAAAGACTTATGTTATAGGCAGCCTCGCAATTATCGGCCAGGTGATTAATGTTCCAGTAGATGTTGCCGAGATGGTAAGCGAGCTTCCCCGGCAACTTGATGATGATTGTGCTTTTAATATCCACCTAAAAAAGCACATGATTCACAAATCAAGTTACTTAAGAGGCTTTGTAAAGAAAGCAGATGTCAAAGCATGGTTGAATTACCTTCAGCCCACACCAGTCTACCGACAGTATGGCATTGTGGTTAATGAGGACCACCTGGCGGCTATTGGTCCAGCACCTAACCAACCAGGAACATCGCGACAGACAAATATAACAACCGATTTGGAATTTGTGGATGATTCCAACGATACAGAACTGCTCATCGGTCAACAGCACACACTGCTGTGGAATGAAGACAAGTGCTTGGAAATCGCTCCGGCACAAAACCGCACACCACTTTCCATCATTTATGATGAGCACGCAGAAGAGCTCTCGTTTCTGGGTATATTTCTGGGTCATCCACGAGTATTCAACCCAACCGTTCACGTGACGGCGTTTATGATGGCTACCAGTGAGGTGAGACGCCGTGATCGTCGAGGAGCCAAACCTGAGCATATCTTATACGTAGCAATGAAGATTATGCGCTTGCGCGTTTCAGAAGGGTTGAGAAACACCTTTAAATGTATGGGTACCGCCAACATCACGCGCGCACAGCTAAGTGATAAACAATTCTTGGAGTCGAGCATAGAACGCAACTCATCCTTTCTCCAAACCATTCCGTACTCTGTCCAGTATTGAATGCAGAGGAAGCGGGATGTATTTGCGATGATAAGACAACTTGGAAAACCAACAATGTTCCTGGCATTAAGCGCCAATGAAATCCGCTGGCCAAACCTACTAAAGATTCTGCACAAACTTTCTAGTGGGTATGATGGCACGGATTTACAAGACGCAATGCAACAGCTATCGGCGCTACAACGAGCAACACTGGTCAGTGAAGATCCCGTTACATGCTGCGCCTATTTTAACAAGCTGGTGAAAGTCATTTTACAGCTGCTGTCCTCAACAAGATTCAGTCCGTTTGGAGAGTATCACGTTGTGGATCATTTTAAACGTATCGAGTTCCAGCATCGTGGCAGTCCCCACGCCCACATCCTGCTCTGGCTGGCGAACGACCCCCGTGAAAATGTTGCCGAGGAAATGCCGTTAACGGTCGAGCTGATCGATCGACTCTGTTCCGTCAGTGCTGAAAATTTGCCAGATTCGTATGCAAACCAGGTACGTTTCATACTTTTGGTAGCATATATAATAAACTAACACGCGATCAAATACTTTCAGGTTCATAAGCATACGTTTACCTGCTACAAGCGGAACGAGAAGCAGTGTCGCTTCAGCATTCCATATTGGCCTATGGACAGGACAAGGATAATGATTCCGTTAACGACAGATGATGGTCGACGGGAGCAATTGAGAAGACATGACATGAGAGAGATACTCGAAACTAAGTCGTTTGATACACACGATGCATTGCTAGCCGATTGCAATTGTACCTACGAGTATTATCTCGATGCAATCCGCGCTACGATCCGTCGACCAACAGTACTGCTCAAACGGTCGATGCAACAACCAAGACGATGGTTTCGAACATGGACTTGCAATTTATCCTAGAGGAGTTCTCGTGCGCTGCGTATGTGGTGGAGTACGTGAATAAATCGAACCGCGGTATAAGCAGTTTGCACCGAGATCTTATCAGGCTGCAGGATGAGTACCCTGACGAGGACTACACGGGATTGCTGAAGAAAGTCAGCTTAAAAATGCTTAACTCTGTCGAGATGTGTGCGCAGGAGGCTGCATGGTATTTGCTTCGGCAGCCGATGTCGGAAGCTAGCCGTTATGTATGGATGCATTATTACAGCATAAGTTCAGTTTGATCTTCTACATCGAATTTATTTACAGTTCCAATTTATTCCGACTATGTGGCCACATGAGCAGATAAAGTCCTGGAAGCGTGTCAAGCGAATGGAAGAGGAAGGTATCGATGATGAATCTACCGACGTTTGGACCCTTAACATAATCCAAAAATATGAAACGCGTGAAGGGATGGATGATGTTTGCTTGGCGGATTTTGCCGCGCACTACACAACTGATAGGGCGGGTACTAACACGTATAAAGTCCGTGCCTTTCCGCGGATATTGCGCTGGTGTACCTATAGCATGTCTGAGCTGGCAGAATATAAACGAGAAATGGTACTATTGTTCCTGCCATTCAGGAGTGAAATGTGCGATCTATTAGACGGAAATAAGTTTCTGCTGTTGTTCGATCAAAACGAGAATACTCTTTTACAGAAGCTTAAAGAGTACGACTGTGAATTGGATCTTGAACGCACCGTGGAAGAGTACTTGCGACTTCTCGCTGATGAAGAAGAGGAACAAGATGCTGCGAGTAAAAAAAACGACGAATTTGTGCGAACTATCATAATGGAACCAAATGATGACGACATTCAGCATTTACCTACCAGACCCATGGCAGCAGTTGTACGGCAGCGCGCAAATGTAATGTCGAAACAAGATTACTGCAGTATGGTACGAGCCACGAACGCGGAGCAGCGGGATTTGATCTTGGAAGTCATTTACCGCTTGCACAATTCCGGACAGAGCGCTAAACCTTCGCAGATCTTTTTCACGGGACCGGCTGGGTGTGGCAAAACATTTACACTTCGCATTTTGATGGAGACTATTAACCGGTTCAGCCAAACACACAATTCCCAGAACAATGCCTGTGTATCATGCGCGTCGACTACTTGTCAGAAAAGGGGAAGTAAACTTACAACTAACTTAATTGCTAACTTATAGGCTATAAAGAGAGCTTATCGTAGCAATTGAGGATTGCAACGGTTTTTGTCGAAAATTGTTAATAATTTTATTTGACATAGCTTCTAATGGTTCAACACCAGTAAGTCTATGTAATTCGAGTGTACCGTTATGCTCTCAGCGATTGGGCCTTTATTTTATTAATAATAATTAGAATAAAAAAAAACAAGGAGGACGCTTCAAAATCATTTTCAGAATTTTATTTTGAATCCTTTGGGGCGTTTTCTTCCTTGTTGAACAGCAACTTGACCAATTCGGGAAAGCATGAAGCATTGCTGGTCTAAAAATTTGTTTGTAAATCAAAAGTTTGTTCTTTAAACGAAGTTTAGAATTCCTGGTGATGAGAGGATATAAACATCTCGTATATTTGATGCACTTGGCTTGTATACTCTCAATGTGCTCTTTAAAAATAAGTTTTTTATCGTAAATTAGTCCCAAGTACATAACCTTGTCAGAACAACTTAAAATAACCCCATTCATCTTGACAACGTGATTATTGTTTGGCTTGAGGGAAGAAGCCCTAGTCTTATGCGGACAAATTATCATTTGAGTTTTAGAAGCATTGGGAGAGATTTTCCATTTTTGCAAGTAGGAAGAAAAAATATCGAAGACTTTTTTCTTTTACGGAAATGCTTGTGTCATCGCAGAACAATAACTTTGTGCATCCTGGCAAATCATGGCAAATCAGGAAGATCTGAAGTGAATATAATATGTTGTACAGGACTGGGCCCAAGACTGAACTTTGAGGCACACCTACTTTGACAGGAAATCTATCAGATTTAGAATTCTGATAGACAACCTGCAGTCTACGATCAGTAAGATAATTTATTAAAATTTTGATTAGGAAAATTGTAAAATTAAAAGTTTGCAATTTCGCAATCAAACCTATATGCCAAACACTGTCGAATGCTTTTTCAATGTCTAAAAGAGCAGCTCCAGTGGAATAACCTTCAGATTTGTAAGCTCGTATCATATTAGTAACTCTGAGCAATTGATGAGTAGTGGAATGCCTATGGCGAAATCCAAACTGTTCATTTGCAAAAATTGAATTTTCGTTGATGTGTGACATCATTCTGTTAAGAATAATTCTCTCAAACAGTTTACTTATTGAAGAAAGCAAACTGATTGGTCGATAACTTGAAACTTCAGCTGGATTCTTATCCGGTTTTAAAACTGGAGTAATTTTTGACTTTTTCCATAATTTGGGAAAATATGCAATTTTGAAGCAGCAATTGAAAATTTTTACTTAAAATTCCATTGTGCTCTCAGGGAGATGTTTGATTAATATGTTAAAGATTCCATCGTCACCAGGTGCTTTCATATTTTTGAAATTTTCAATAATTGATTTGACAAGTTACAATTATTTCTGTAGGTAAAAAATTCTGGGAAGAAATTAAATCAAATTAACGTGTGACTTCATTTTCAATTGGACTCACAAAATTCAAATTTGAGTTATGAACACTTTCAAACTGCTGAGCAAGTTTTTGAGCCTTTTGTTCATTGGATACAAGAAAACGTTCACCATCTTTTAAAACTGGAATAGGCTTCGAAGGTTTCTTAAGAATCTTCGACAGCTTCCAAAAGGGTTTTGAATATGGTTTCCATTTTTCAACTTTAGTCTCAAAATTTTGATTTCTCAGAAAAGTAAATCTATGTTTAATCTCTTGCTGTAAACCTTTATAAATTGTTTTAAAAGCAGGGTCAGAAAAACGTTGATATTGACGTCTGCGGACACTTTTCAAACGAATTTCTAAGATTTCCTTCAATTGACACGATTTATAGTTGATAGCATCGCAGGATTTTGGTAGAAGCCATCGTTTGCCGGGGAGCTGCGTAGCCGCAAGGTTACAGAGTCCGCTTTGTCAAGCGGATGGTCGTGGGTTCGAATCTTAGTAGAATCAGGCCATTCGATGTCAAAAAGGACTTTAAGTATGAGTTTATTCTCAGGCTCCTCACCACTTACCCTTTCTTTACGCTGAATTCTATAATACCTTTGCGTGACTTCCTCTTAACAAAAAATAAGTCCCTCTTATCAATAAAACTGGCCAGAAGGACGCACGACGTAACTTCTCCTGGGAATTATAATTGGCGATATTTGGCAGGAGGAAGGAGGCGTGTACAACGAAGGGAAGTACATTACACACAAGCACTGATCAAAAATAATAATAAGCATGCCACTTCTCAATAGCGGTATTGCTAAAAATAGAAGTGCGGAATACAGCAGACACCCGGGCATATCTCACAATAGATCAACGATTCTGGTCGCAGTGAGGAAGTCCATACAGGAAAAAAATGCCAGCCGTAGTTCGACATAAAGCCGGTGGTGCTCGTTATGAAAGACGTCAAAAGCTTCTCGTGACTTCCAGTGAAAGAACGTTTCGGTTTCCGGCTTAGCATACGTCAGCCACCATTCTATCCAGGATTTTGGCGCTGGCGGGTCCAATATTGCCACCGGTATTGAAAGTCCGCCACATTTTCATCGGTCAGCAGGTGAGGACGAAGAGACCAGAAACCACGGCCGTGTTTTTGGCCGAAAGGCGGAAGGCAGAGCCGGAGAGTGAGCGCTTTGTGGTCGGAAAAAGAACAGACGTGAGTATGTGCTGCTCGGAGATGATCACGCAAACCAGTACTCACGTAAATACGAGATCAAGACGGGATCGTGCATTTCTGCTTATGAAGGTGAAGCCGGTATCTCGTGGGCAGACTCCCACACGTCGAGGAGCTGTATTTGTTGGACAGCTGTTCTAAGCGACGGGCTGGTGTTTTAACTCGATGAATCACACGGGCGGAGCACGCAGTTAAAATCGACCATCAAAATTACGTGCTCGGTGTGATTACGGAGGTAGTAGGCAAGTGTGCTGTTAAAACATTGCTCCCGAGCTGCTCGTAGCACAGATCCAGAAGGAGCATCAATGTTGTCGATTGTGACGTCTTTGCACGCGTAGGGCAATCAGTCTACCGTCCAAACTTTTTTTGACGTGTGAGTGCATAATGTTTTAAATGTATCTTAAAGCATTTTTTCTCAACTTTACAACGGTGATATCAAATTTGAAATTGGTGCTTGCGAACTTGCTCAAAAACACGTTTTTCTGATAAAATTTTGGATGACGGCCAATTTTTTTCTGCTTCAAATGAAAGCTCTATCATTCCTCACTAAAACTATGTGTTGGTTGCAGGGGGTTCAATGACAAATTCAAAAAAAAAATCAATCATTTAGACACAAAAATATCCTTTTTGAAAGACCTCATGTCACCAGTGGGACGGTTTCAGCGAGAATCGCTCGAATAATAAGTTTTGATGTGAAAGGCTGGTACTCTCCCAAATACTCTGCCGTCGACTATCACCATTTGCGAAGCAGTTCGTGGGGCACTACCAGGCGGGATTCATGGGTGCCCGCGCCACCACGGTTCAGATATTCGCGGTTCGGCTTGTTATGCAGAAATGCCGCGAATATAACGTGCCCACACATCATTTGTTCATCGATTTTAAATCGGCGTACGACACAATCGATCGGAACCAGCTATGGTAAATTATGCACGACTACGGATTTCCAGACAAACTGACGCGGTTGTTCAAAGCGACGATGGATCGAGTGATGTGTGTAATTCGAATATCGGGGGCACTCTTGAGCCCCTTCGAAGCCCGAAGAGGCCTAAGGTAAGGTGATGGTCTCTCGTGCCTACTGTTTAACAATGTCCTGGAAGGTGTAATTAGAAGAGCGGGGATTAACACGAGTGGCACTATATTCCAAAAGTCGGTTCAGCTGTTTAGTTTCGCCGACGATATCGAAATTGTGGCTCAGACCTTTGTGAAGATGGTGGATACGTACATCGGACTAAAGGCTGAAGCCAAACAGATTGGACTGGTCATCAATGCGTCGAAGACGAAGTACATGAAAGGAAGGGGTTCACGAGAAGACAGTGCTAACCTCCCACCTCGAGTTCAAGTTGGTGGTGATGAAATCGAGGTGGTCGACGAGTTCGTGTATCTTGGCTCACAGGTAACTGCCGACAACGATACCAGCAGAGAAATTCAACGGCGCATTATGGCAGGAAATTGGTCTCCGGAGGACGCTCCGATCGAGTAGAATTCATCGCCGCACCAAGTTAACCATCTACAAGACGCTGATCAGACCGGTAGTCTTCTCCGGCATGAGACATGGACTATGCTTGTGGAGGACCAATGCGCCCTTGCGGTCTTCGAGCGGAAGGTGTTGCGTACCATCTTCGGTGGACTGCAAATGGAAAACGGAGTGTGGAGAAGGCGAATGAATCACGAACTGCAGGAGCTGCTTGGGGAGCCATCTATCGTCCACGCCGCTAAGATAGGCAGGTTGCAGTGGGCTGGGCATGTTGTAAGGATGTCGGACGACAGCCCGGTAAAGATGGTTCTTGAAACCAATCCGTCAGGGACGAGACGAAGGTGCACAGCGGGCAAGGTGGATCGATCAGGTGGAAGACGACCTGCGGACCTTACGTAGACTTCAGAGCTGGCGAACTACAGCCATGGACCAAGTGGAATGGAGACGACTCTTACGTGCAGCTTGGGACTGTTTGGTAAGGTAACAGAAAGGCTGGGTCTGACCGCTAGGTAGATTTTTTTTTTAATAGGGGGTGAATGTTTGTAATGATTTTTTTGTTGTTGTGGAATTCGACTACTACGTCCATTATTTAGAACTATTGTAGTATATCCCCCTTACTATACGTGCTACATAGGATACCCAGTCACCCCACTATTGATCGAGTGATAACCGGTTGCCTCGGCACGCTCCCAGTCAGGTATAATGTGCTTAATAAAGCCAATTACCTTCCGAGGATTAGCAGACCAAATTTCACTAGGTTGTGAGCAACCCTTGTTGAGAAATTTGATTCTGCTCATGTATAATGCACCACAGCTGCATAGCAGATGCTCCGAGGTTTTACTTTCTATGCTACAAAAGCGACAAGTATCGTCTTGAACCCGACCAATGTTCTTTAGATGATACTTACTCGGACAGTGCCCTGTTATTAGTCCTGTGTAGATACAGAGCGCCCACTTATTAAGCTCTAATAGCTTTCTTGTAATTTTTGCGTTTGGCGTTATTACCCTTTTTGACTGGTGACATCCTCCGACAGCCATCCAGTTGGAAGTCACCCGTTGTTCTTCCCAGTATTTAAGTTCCATTTTTAATGTACAGTTTGAAATGCCACAAAAGGGTTCTGTACCAATGAATTGGGAGGTGGAACCTTGTTTGGCCAGTTCGTCTGCTTTTTCATTGCCTTCGATTCCGCAGTGCCCTGGAACAGCTGCAGCGATTGACGGAACAACGGTACACTCCGCTTTTCGGATCACAATGTCTCGGCGATAAAGCTCAAAATTGAGCTTTGAGGCATTACAGCTATACAGGAACGCCTTCAGCAATGTGAAAGCCGTTATTGTTGATGAGGTGAGCATGATTGGGGCCGATGTGTTAAACAATATTCATGCTCGCCTTCAAAACATAACTGGTAATTACGACAACCCGTTCGGCGGCATGCCGATTGTATTTTGTGGTGATCTTCGGCAGCTACCGCCAGTAAACGCTAGACCAGTCTACAAACCAAGTGTCAACTCCATGCACGGTGCAGTGTTATGGCAGTCATTGGATTTCTATCCCTTGGTAAAAGTAATGCGCCAGACCAACGAACAATTCTCCACCATCCTTACCAAAATAGGAAATGGCGAACGGCTGACTTCAGAAGAGACTGAACTCATAGAGATTAGGTTCCGCTCAGCAGAATGGTGCAAACAGAACCTTCCTGGTGCAGTACGGCTGTTTCTCAGGAATGCAGATGTGGAACGTTACAATGCGGAGTCGCTAGTAGATCGAGATACAGTGGATTGTGGGGCGGATGATAACTATTCCGGGTACAGAAACGACCAGCAACTTGCGAGTGCGCGCTCCACAGTACACAAAATGAGCGTCATGGAAACTGGAGGTTTACCGTATTTGCTGCGATTCGCAGTTGGAATACCGTATATGATAACCACAAAAATAGATGTGGAAGATGGTATCGTAAACGGCGCAATCGGCGAGTTGAAATACGTTGAATTCTATGAAGATGATCCACAACAACCAATTGTAAAAATTTGGATCAAATTCGAGAACGATTCCATCGGGAAGGTTCTGCGAGTGAAGTCGAGACCAGCCGTGTATTCCAAACCTGGCATCCTTCAACCTGATTGGACTCCTGTTTGCAAACGGTCTACAAGTATCAAATTAAGCAGTAGTATCAAATGCAAACGGGTACAATTTCCCTTGGTGGGTGCAAGTGCTCTAACCGTACACAAGTCGCAAGGTGGTACATTCCCAGAAATTGTGTACGAATATGATAAAGGGCAGGAACAGCAGCTCGTTTACGTAGGGCTCTCGAGAGTGACATCCATTGAGGGATTGTTCTTGACGAACGCCAACAACGTGCTCAAGTTCCATCATGCCAAGGGGACTGCTTCGCCCAGAATCCAGGAGCTGCGAACGGAACTTCAGCGCCTGGGAAATCATACGCTGGTTACATTAGGTAGTGAAATGCTTGAATTTATCACTACTGGTAGCCAATCCGCTGTATTGATGAGCCTGAACGTTCAAAGTCTCAATGCACACTCGAAAGACCTTTCAACCGACCCAGTTCTGACAAAAGCAGACAACTTTGCACTCAGTTAAACGTGGACAGATAATGATGAAGAGCTAGAGATAGACGGTATGTTAATTTCTAATTTTGTTTGCACGGTTCAATTCTATTAAAACAACTGCTTTTGATTACAGGCTACAAGTGTATTTCAAAGCACAAACGAGAAAATCATCGTGCTGGAGGTGTCGCTATCTTTCAAAAAGTTGCAACATGTTCATTGTCGTCGATGCACACCATACAGAAAGTGAGTGAGACTCATGACCCTATGCTGCTAGAAGCGGAATGTTATGGTGACGTGGTTGCTGCAGAAATTACATCGGACAGCTATAAAGTTTTTATATTTTGCGTGTACATTTCTCCAAAAACGTCATTGAAACTAGTGAAAATGTTTCTGACGCGCAACCTGTTTTACTATGCGTCGAAGGATATTCCAATGATCGTCACAGGTGACTTCAACGTGAACATAGCGAAAGATGAAAATTGCGAAATAACCAGTTTTATTAATCAGTACATGAAATTCGATCTCATCAATGATCCAAGAAAGGCAACCACTTTAGGTGAATCTTGCATTGATTTAATTTTGCAAAGAATATTTCACAATTGTCTACCAGAGCGTTCATCTCGTATTTCTCATACCATCGTCCGTTATTCACTCTACTGCCGCGCCAGCAGTAACATCATACCGTTTCGTTCCGTAGCATGTGAACGTATAAGCTTCAACCCGTCGTCCGATTTTTCCAATCATCAGAATCGTCATCCCACTCGATTTGACATTCACAGAGAGCAAGCATTTGCTTTAGTTACGAAGTTCTCAAAAATTCGAGCGAATTATAAGATTTGAATTCTTTGACAGATTCTATTTACTATACTATTAACTTCTTCTCACATTCAAAGTGTGCCCTAACTACCGCTACAGAGTTATCGTTCACGTCCACCCAATCATGACATGTACCAGAAGCCTAGTCTATACTTCTAATTCTGGAAATTAAAACCCTGGATAGGTACTTCCGAATTCCAGCAAATCGTAAAATTCATGTTTTTAAGCTAAACCAATTCATTTAATAGATGAACATGCACACTTCCCAGTGATATCTGTGATTGTTGTTGAAATCAGAGAGAGTTCACTCTTTCTAACATATTTAGTACGCGGAACCAAGTATTCAACCCTGTGACCACACGTTATTGGCGATGACTTCATATTCCAGGCCCAGTTTCATGTAAGGTTGACAACTTTATAGTTAATGTGATACATACTTTTTCTAATTCACAGTGCGCAACCATCATCATCGATCATAGCGAATGCATTCAATTTACCTATTGCTGTATATCAACAATTCTAGAATGGTTCTTTTCAGAGCCACCACAATTTTTATTGAAGAGTTCTTCTTGATTTGATCTTGACCTGACTTTATGACTCAATAATGAAACACCTACAACAATGCATTTGTTAATAGTGTGCGTAGTTCTACGTCAGTTATGCGGACATCAATAAAAGGTCAAGTGTGTTTTATGCGAGGTTAGAATTTACGCGGTTGTTAATGTAAAAAGCGCAGTTTGAAAACAAGACTTAAGTTTGAAAACAAGAAAAATCAATTTTCAATTATCCATGAGCAATTCCATAATAAACGGGTAACCGAATCTTGAACTGGTTACAACTTTGCGCAGCTGTTTCTAAAGTTATCATTTTGTACGATTAGAATTTTTTTGTATCACAACTGATTATTTCAAAATGTTTTTTAATGAAAACTACAAAAGGTTAGTCAAACAGTGATGGTTGTCTGATCATGGAGAAATGTGAAAAAAAAGTAATTACTTTCTATAAAAAACAGCCACAACGGTTTATTTGATTAAAATGATTGTTTGGCAAAATTGTAAACAGTTATTTTATCATTTTAGAAAAAATCTTCGTTAGACAAAAAAGACAATTTATGGAAAAAAAAACAAAAGTATTTTTGTAAACTCAATGTCTCGAGAATTCCGCTCTTCGAAAATCTGATTTTTGTCCTACGAAAACTACACAATGCTAGCTGAATATTGATAGTTGAGTGAACATAAATAATACAAAGATAGAAAATTCGCCAAAAATATTTTTTTAAATTGTCGAGAACCATATCGATCTAATAAACCGTTTTGGTTTTTAAAATATTTTTGCCACAGACATACAGACTAGCTACTCGATGACGATTTCATCGACCAGAAAAATAACGATAATTTTGAAAATTTGTTTAGTGGGCAATAATGCCGCTAGTGTCGCTATAAGTAAGCGTGCACATTCATTAACAAAGACAAAAACCATCAGTAATGCCGCTGGTGTTGATTTAAGCAAACGTGCACACCCATTAGCAAAGACCAAAACTGTTTTACGAAAACAAGTTAGTAGGAAATAAATTCACATAGTGGCGCGTGAGTGTAACGTTTCGAATAAGGACGAAAATTTTTCAGGATTTTCGTTCGAAGAGGCTCGCCTGTTTGTCTGTGTTTTTACTATTTATGAATACTCGACTCGGCAGATGTGATTTATATGTTACCACAAAGTTCTTTCAAACAATTGGTCGGTGTGCGACTAGACCGAACGAGGTACCATTTCTTTAAAAATTACCTATTTAACCTAGTGGATGCGAAAGTAAATCTTCTAGCTTTCAGAAAAACCTAAATTAATCCACCTAGCGGTGAGACCCAGCCTTTCTCATTCGAGCTTATTATTTGTTAAAATAGATTTACACCAACACTTAAAAAATACACTTTGATAATTTCTGCTGGATATGTTATTCTCTTGTATTTGTTCACACAACTATACCGAACATATAAAATATAATTATTATACATTAACACATACACATGCAAATAACATTAAATCCTTTCAAATATATGATGCGGTTAGGTTTTTGATCGAGGTATAATCGATTTGTACTCATATATTGCGTATACATATTTAGATTGTTTATGTCAACTTTAGTTAGTAGATTTCAAATAATTTATAATTAAATGTTGTTCCTTATACATTAATTTGAATTCTTTAACGCAGTTGATATTCCTAATCGTTTCTGAGGGGCATCCAATGAATGGGCAAATACCAATTAATATGGGTTCTTGAAACCTGGATTATACCCAGTGGCCAGAATCCGACCTCAAACCCAATTTTTAATCCAGATGACCATTACGATTTGGGGTAGCGGTATGATACCCGGAGGCCAGAAATCATCTTCAGACGCCATTTTAAATTACTAGAAAGTACCCAAGCAGTAAAATATGTTTCGATTATGAACTTTGTGCATCACAACAACAAATTCTTATGCGAAAATAAGTTGCAGCTACATCTCAGTTTCTTATACAAAGACAAAAAAGCGCAGGAGGTGGAGCCAATTGCAACATTTTAGATGTTTCAACACAAGTTTCAAGAATGAAACCGCAATGTGAATGCACTTTTTTTTGTTGTGGAATTAGACTACTGCGTCCATTATTTAGAACTATTGTAGTATCGGTGGTGAATGCACTGATGCATGGCATTTGATAACAACATGGTAAATGCTGCAAGGTAAAAGTTAAGTTGCCAAGATTCATCGAACTAGGGCGCAATAGAAACGTTGTGTTAAGATTGTCAAATGGCAAATGATCAGAGTGGAAAAAGATTACCTGTACAGCGATTTATCTTTGATTATTTCCAGAAGTTTGATGAGGATTCAACTCCAGTTATCAATTTCTATTCAATTTTCTTGTTTTTACTATTTACGTCATTTGCTGTAGAAACACTTGCAAGTTTATGGCTCAGTTTCAAATTTTGCTTCCCTTGTCATGCCAATGGTCAGTTTATAATTTTGCTTCTTCAAACATCAGCACCTCAGCGTGATAATGAAATTCAAAGCAATTTATTTCATTTCGTTATAGAGACCCACACTTTTTGGACGACTTCTAGTCCAATACGCAAAAGTTACAACGCAGTAAATAACCTCATCTCAAAAACAAATATAAGGCGAACGATCGAGCAAAAGTTGCTGTTATATGGCTTCAGAATATGACAGCAACTTTTAGAAGTATTTTTGTGTGTTTGTTTCGTGTATCTTGCAAGCATCACGTTGGCAACCTATATGCTCCACCCACTAGATCTATTCAGTGAAGGTTAGGTTTTCAAATGCCGTTTACACGTTTCAACAACAAATCCAACCACGCAAATGACATTGTTGGTGTAAAGTTTTTTGAAGCAGCGATGCAACTTTAGTTGTTGCTTGTTTCTTTACAATTTCATCGTAGTAACAAAAAATGTTTCTTAAAACCTCGGAATTTCATTAGAGCAACAAATGATCACAATTTATTTTTTATTATGTTTCAATTGTTGCTAAGGTAGCTTTCGGTTTCTGGAAACCAGTCTAAAAGGGACAAACATTACGCAATGTGAATTTTTCAGTACCCGGGGTGATGCTCGGAGGCCAGGAATTTCCATACTTTTTTTGAAATCCGAATTTGCGACTTCCGGTTTCTGGAAAACATCCTTCAATTGCCAAATATATTGTATTTGAAGGAATAATTGGAGCATAGTAATTGAAATTTGACGTAATATTTGTACTAATTGAATAGTTTTTCTATCATATCATGTCCTAATTTTCCTTTTACCAGGAAACATAGCAGAAGACAAAGAACATTCACTATAGACATGAAAACAGTTGAAAGGAGCAGTCTTGTAAGAGATCTAGGTATCACGCTCGACTCAAAATTAACCTTTGTTGACCATTACAATAACATTATATATAAGGCAAGTAATATGCTCGGATTTATTAAAAGATTCAGTTTGCACTTCAAAGATCCATACACCATCAAAACATTGTATGTTGCACACGTCAGGCCCCTGCTGGAATATTGTAGCATAGTCTGGTCGCCATATCATGATACACATATCAACCGTATAGAATCAGTACAAAAGCAATTTTTTTTGTATGCTCTACGAAAGCTAGGTTGGACCACTTTACCTTTACCTTCCTATGAGTCGCGTTGTATGTTAATAAATCTGGATGGACTTAAAAAGCGACGAGAGTTCGCAATGGTAGCTTTTGTTAACGATGTAATTACACAAAGAATAAACAGTCCAGAAACCTTGGCGAATTTGAACTTTTATGCTCCCACTCGTTCTCTAAGAAATAGAAACTTGTTTTATATCAGTAATCAACGAACAAATTATGGAAAAAACGAACCTCTGAATAGAATGATGTCATGTTATAACCAATATTGTGAATCAATAGATGTAACAATGAACAAAACCACACTTAGGAAAATATTTTTTTTGAGGTTAGTAAGTTAAGAATGAAATGTAATTAATATGGTCTACTTATGATTGACGACAAATAAATAAATAAATAAATTTCGAACTTTGATCAAAGCAGCTAGTTTTAAACAGCCTTTGGGTTTTTTTTTTGTATTTTTGAGGAACAACCTGTTCGTTTGACACATGACACATAATGGTTAAAATAAAAGTCCGATTACACTGGTCAACACAAGTGTAGCCTCAAAGGTCAAACTAAAAAATATACAGCAACTGAACCTTCAATTTAAAACTAAGATTGTTGAAATCAGTCATGCCATCTTTGGCAAAACGAGTGAAATTAAAAAAGTTTTCTGAACACGTTTCTTTTCATAACCTTCGAACCACATTTTTAATCACCATGAAATTCGTTATTTAGGGGTTTTGAAGACAGTCCGTTCATCTGATACCTATTTTGTTCAAATCGGTTGTGTAGTTTCTGAGATAATGGAGTTTCATAACTTTTACATTTTGATACATAACAGACTAAGTTACAGTCCGATTATAATAAAATTCAATAGGGCCTTATCAGGCACTTATTTTGTGAAAATCGGTCCATTCATCTTTGAGAAAAGTGGGTGAGTTCAAGCAGTCTTAGAAACCTGTTTCTTGTCATAGCCTGATTTCCCATTATCATACATAACGGACAAAGTTAAAGTCCAATAAC
Organism: Wyeomyia smithii; assembly: GCF_029784165.1. Taxonomy (NCBI): domain Eukaryota; kingdom Metazoa; phylum Arthropoda; class Insecta; order Diptera; family Culicidae; genus Wyeomyia; species Wyeomyia smithii. Next base: position 145,386,935 of record NC_073696.1, on the reverse strand, counting down.
AATAAAATTCAATAGGGTTTCATGGGGCAACAAGACCATCCATATGACACTAATTTTTTGAAAATCGGTCCAGCCATCTCTAAGAAAAGTGAGTGAGTTTAAACAGTCTTTGAAACACGTTTCTTTACATAACTTTTGAACCACATGTTCTTATAAAATTACTTTACAAATGGTTCAAAAAACCAGCCCGTTCTTTTGATAAAAATTTGGTTCAAATCGGTTGTGTAGTTTCTGAGATAATAAATTTTTGTGATTTTCACATTTTGATACATAACCTCGAAACTAAAAATCCGATTGTAATAAAATTTATTAGGGTCTTGATTTGCAATTAGTTTCATTTAAAATCGGTCCAGCTATCTTTGAGAAAATTGAGTGAGATTGGGAGACCGTTTCATACATACATACATACATACACACACACACACACACATACACACACACACACAGACACACACACACATATATATATATATATATATATATATATATATATATATATATATATATATATATATATATATATATATATATATATATATATATATATATATATATATATATATATATATATATATATATATATATATATTACACACACATACAGAAAATACTCAGCTCGTCGAACTCAGTCGATTGATATACGAGATTCGACCCTTTGGAGCACTTTTATACAGACTTCCTGAAATCTCGCTCGCACAAAGAAGAGACAGTGTGCTTTGCGCTACAAGTCTCGTTTCTCATTCAGTCGCTTCGTGCTGTGTGCAGCGTGCGAGCGATAAAACTTACCATTCGTACGAGCCATGTCTCGTCACATGGGAATATTTTGCGACGTACACGAAGATACCTCGTCTCTCAACTTAACGAGTGCGGTGCATGGGCGACGCGTACTTGAGACAGCTTGCGTGCAAAATCTCGTGAGCTCGTCTCGCGAGCTTGCCTCGCACATTGCTTTGCGCTAATGGTGCGAGAAGGAAATTGATTTTGCGCAGAATGATACAGGCAGAGGATTTTATGTTTTTTTTTTATTTACGGTGTTATAGCAGCATGCATCAAAACACTGTTAGAATTATCAATGATATAACCTAGTTCATTTATTTATCAATTCAAAATTCTATGATTAATTCATCCGACTTTTGTTAACATGAATTAAGAACGTTTTGTTACTATACTTATTATGCTAACCGTACGAAAATGAATAATATTTTTCTTTTCACCGGATGCAGAGTGTTACGTTGGTTAACAGAAGTGTTTCTTTCGTCGGTTTAGATGTCATTGGCTATCTTATGATAGAACTCTGTTTTGTAGTTCTAAGGATGAAAAATGTGGTTGAAAAAAAATAGTAAAACCATTAAAATTGTTTATATTTTCTATTACATGTTGATGTTGGATAGAATTTTCTAATTGAGTACATTAAAGTCGCTTTTTATGCGGGGGATACATGCCGCGTAAAAAACCGCGTAAATTCCGGAATCCGCGTAAAAAAAAACCCGCGTAAATTCTGCAATCCGAGTGAAGAGGAACCGAAATCCGCACGAAAAAAAATAGCGCGTAAATTCCGGAATCCGCGAAAAAAACCACGTAAATTCCGGAAGTCGCGTAAAAAACACCGAAAAATTCCGGAATCCGCGTAGAGAAAGCCGCGTAAAAAGCGACCTTAGTGTATAGATATTGCAAATCAGGTTCTGAAGGTTCGTGATACAGTCAGGTTTTTTTACACGGTTTTTTTATACGCGGTTTTTTACGAGGTTTTTTCTACGCGGATTTTTTAATCAACGCGTTTTTTTACGCGGATTTTTGAATTAACGCGGTTTTTTTTTTACGCGGATTTTTGAATTAACGCGGTTTTTTTTACGTAATACCGCGCTAATTCAAAAAAATTTTCTCGAATTTCCGAATTAACGTAGGTTGGAACCAGAAACGTTTAAATGTTTATCTAGTAAAAGACTTAGTCCAAAAAATACTCTCCGCCCACCGAAAGATCCGGAATAACCGTCAAAGAGGACAATTTTTAATACTGGTTCTAGAGCGTCTAAGGTTTTTTCTAAAGCCCTTCTTGCTGGACTACTTTACGCGGATTTTAAAAAAAAACGTGTTTTTTTACGCGGATTTTTGAATTAACGCGTTTTTTTTTACGCTGATTTTTGAATTAACGCGGTTTTTTTTACGCGGATTTTCGAATTACGCGGTTTTTTTTACGAGGTGCGTATCCCCCGCGTAAAAAAAACCTGACTGTAATCTGATCGTAGTAATATAGTTTTGTGAATTCTTCCGATTAATACATCTTCAGAAAGGTCTGACGGCATATATCGTATGTAGGTACGGTAGGCAGCCTATACACCAGAGAGACGCAGAGACACTCACCGTTAAGGCAACTGTCAACATCAAAACGGATAACGGCAAAAATTTGCATTGCACAGCTCGCTCGTTTTGAAGTTGACAATTTCCTTAACGGTGAGTGCTTTGTCATTTCTCTAATATACAGGTTCACTAAGGTACAGTATGGGCGTCTCGCTCAGTTCGTGAAGCGATGAGACATCGTCTGGTGCGCCGCAGTCTGTTACCGAAAAAAATTAAAAGAAACCTCTCGTCGCTTGAGTAAAAAGCGCGTGTACAGGAAGTCTGTGTAGACGAGAAAGTCTCACGAGCTGTAGCGCACGAGCTGTATCAAGTATGTACAGTACAGGCGTCTCGCTCAGTTCGTAGTGCGATGAAACATCGCCTTGCGCGTCGCAATCCGAACCGAAAGAGAAGCGAAAGAGCAACCTGCAAATTGCATGTGACGTGTCTCGTCTCGTCGCAAATACATGGAAATTCTACGAGCGAGAGAAAGATTTCTCTCGTCGCTTGAAAAAAAAGCGCGTGCACAGGAAGTCTGCTTTTATACCTTTGGTTTTTTCAGTGATTGCTATACCTTTCTAGGAGAAAGGCAAAAACGAATTCATTTGAACAATACGTAAGGATATTATAGCAAAAATTCTTTGTATCAGCTGTAACTTTTTTGTAGTTTCTCCGGCTTCTCAGGGCGGACAGAAGGACAATCCGAGGAGGAACAAAAGCACGTGGACAAAAGATTACCTTTTCAGGGTTACGGGGCTTTTAAACAAAAGAATATTCTATCAAATGAATACTTTATAAATTTACGATTTTCAAAAAGGGGAAAAGGAAAAAGGAAGAGTAAACCGTGTACCTGATGACTGCAGTTGGGGTGCATCACTCTACACCTCGTCTAGCATGGGTGGATCCGTCGGGCTTCACGTAATGCCACCTCGTGGCCGAATTAGCGATTCTGCTGCCGATGAAATTCTTCGTAGATGGCGTTGATTAGAAATATCCTCGGACGATTATCAGCCGCCGGGCTTGATATCGAAAGTGACGTCACGGGTGCGTTATCGACGACAATTATCCAGGGGAAGGTGGGATCTCCTGGTCGATGCCGCTGGCCATCGAACGTGCTACATGCAGTTGTCCGCGGGTAGTCCAGCCCTCCGCTTCAGCGCGATCCCTGGTTCTTTCAATCACTTTATCGAGCGAGCCGCCCGAAGTCCAAACTCCTCTGCTGCACTATCACTGGTCCCGTCTTGCACTTTATCGAGCGAGCCGCCTGAAGTCCAAACTCCTCTACACTTTTTCATCACCTTTTTTTTTTTGATTCAGTGTATCTAACCGTGAAAAAGTATAAGATAAAGCTTAAATCGAATTTGTATTTGAAAGTTGAACAACGTGTTAATTAGTTTGAAGAATATTTTCTGTGGATACTTTATTCTTTTATCAGCAACATATAGTGGAGTACAAGTGATTCGTTGCTTTTTTTTAATTTGCGAACTGGTTATTTCTATTGCATCGTTCGTTTGCCGGTACTTTTTGTCACCGATAGCACCAGCTTTCTCGTCTAATTTGTGTGCTCACTGAGTAGTGCTTGACGTTTGCGAAACCGATAAAAAACAATGCTGCGAATGCAAAGGCGACATCAACGACCTCGAGCCTCTGCGCTGCGGTTTCTGTGCAGCTTACTTGCATATCAGCCAACAATGCTGCGGAATCAACGCCCGCGGTTTGAAAGAAGCGTTTGCTTGCGGGAAGATTTTGCTCATTTGTTCTTCCTGTAGAAAGGAGCTTGAGGGCCGCAGTATAGGCTCATATATTTCGGAAATAAAACAACCGCAACTACCCGATGTATCAAATCTGAACACACAATTTCAACAGTTGTGCGGCGTTGTCGAACGCGTTGAGTAAAAAGATAGATAATTTCGCACCTAAACCGAAACTGCCACCCGCTACCCCTTCCCTATGTGATACACCAATTTGGCCTAGACGCAGTGCGAAGCGCCGGCGTGATGAGCGCCAGCCATTCATTCATGCCACTGCAGAATCTGGAACAAAAGAAATAAATCTGATCGACCTTTCTGTTCCATCACTTTTTCCTGCTGTCGCACCGAATAAGTTTTGGCTATACATATCTGGACTGAACCCGCTAACAACGAATAGTGACATACAGAAAATTGTTTCCCGTTGCCTTGACTCAACCGATTCTGCTGATATCATTCGGCTTGTTCCGAAAGATAAAGACGTAACCAGCCTATCTTTCCTATCGTATAAAGTTGAACTGGACCCAAATTTGAAAACTCGTGCACTAGACCCTTCTTCCTGGCCGACTGGCTTGCTGTTCCGGGAATTTGTTGACCGTTAAAAAAACGTAGACAGACAACCCCGGACGCAGGAGTTACTAATTTGAATATATTGCGTTTTCCGTGGAAAGGCGAGTATCTGTTCAATAATTCTATTCCTCTTGCGCTGAATAATCCTGTGTTGCAGTGTACTGACAACGACAATGGTAGTGCTATTTGGCTGTATTATCAAAACACGCGGGGATTAAGAGCGAAAATCGACGAGCTCTTTTTGACGACCCGTGAGTGCAATTTTGATATCATTATACTAACAGAGACTGGCTCTGACGACCGAATCAACTCATTGCAACTATTTGGGACTTCATTCAACGTATATCGCTGTGATCGCAGTGTGCGCAATAGCAACAAATCCAGTTTTGGTGGTGTTCTGATTGCTGTGGCGCAGTTTCATCATTGCTCACTCATCGAAACTGTGAATGGAGATCGTTTGGAGCAAGTTTGTGTCCGTGCCACGGTTAGAGGAACTAAACTGCTGCTGTGTGGTGTATATATTCCGCCAGATAGAAGTCAGGATGCCAACGTCATTGATGCACACATCTTCTCTATTGGTGAACTGTCCGGTAAAAGCACTATGAATGATATTGTGTTTGTCTGTGGCGACTACAACCAGCCGCGTATCATGTGGTTGTCCGATTCTCTCCCAGCATCCGATCAACTACCTGCTGCTAGTGCGACTTTGATAGATGGAATGGATTTTTTGAGCCTACGGCAGCAAAATTTTCAGCGGAATCATAACGACCGCACGCTGGATTTAGTTTTCTGTTCCTCTGAGGTTCAATTAACTGTTGATAGCTGTATCGCACCACTACTCCCTGTCGACCGCCACCATCCGCCCATGACAATCACGCTACCTAATTCCTGCTTTAAAAGCACTGCCCCAGTAAGTGCTGATAATGTAAGACGATCATTGAATTATCGTAAAATCGATTTCGTCGCACTAAGCGCTTTTTTGTCGGGTTTCGATTGGACTTGTGTATATGTTTGCACTGATGTAGACTTTATGACTGCACATTTTTGCGACATTATAGTTCAGTGGTTGAACGCAAATGTACCATTAGCGAAGCGCCCAAATAATCCTGCTTGGTGCACGCGTCGGTTACGTAATCTGAAACGATCTCGGAATAATGCTCAGCGAAAATATCGTCGTTTGAAAACGCTGATAACAAAACGTAATTTTAAAAGCGCCAGTGACGACTACCGCCGCCTAAATAGTGATTTGTTCAAATCGTACGTCCTGCGGGTGCAGACGGAGCTACGAAGGAACCCCAGAAATTTTTGGAATTTCGTCAACTCCAAAAGGAAAAGTTCATCGATACCTATAAATGTCCGTTTAGACGAATCGACTTCGACTTCACAATCTGATTCTTGTGAGCTCTTCGCAAAATTTTTCGCCTCCGTGTTTGCTGACAGAGTTGCCTCCGATTATGATGCAGACATTGCGGCGGCTGCCGTTCCGGCCGGTTTAACTGACTCGACTATATTCGAAATTACCACCGACTTGATACTGGGCGCAGCAAAGAAACTTAAGCGTTCTTATACTCCTGGACCCGATGGCATCCCCACCATAATTATTAGTCGATGTACCAATGTGCTGGCAAATCCACTTCGCTGTATCCTTACCAAATCGTTCGAACAACGGAAATTTCCCGAGGTTTGGAAACAGTCGTTTATGTTTCCAGTGCTGAAATCTGGTGATCGACAAAATGTAAGGAATTATCGTGGTGTCACTAGTCTTTCGGCTGGATCTAAACTGTTCGAAATTCTAGTTAGCGACGTTATGCTTCACTGTACAAAGAATAACATTTCCACCTCGCAGCATGGATTTATGCCGAACCGCTCAGTTTGTACAAACCTACTAGAGTTCACATCAATGTGTATCTCACAAATGGAACAGAAAGCGCAAATTGACGTCATATACACCGATCTGGAGGCAGCTTTCGATCGTATTGATCATTGCATATTATTGCGTAAAATTTTACGACTTGGAGCATCACGTCCGTCCGTCGAATGGCTGAGTTCATATTTATGTGGAAGGATTCTACGTGTGAAATTTGGTTCTTGTGTTTCGTCGCAATTCACCAACAAATCGGGAGTACCGCAAGGCAGCAACTTGGGGCCTTTACTTTTTGCGCTTTTCTTTAATGATTCTATGCTACTGTTGGAGACTGGTTGTAAATTAGTATACGCGGATGACTTGAAGTTGTACTTGGTAGTCCGCACAATTGACGATTGTCGCCGCTCTACTAAATGTTTTTGTTGACTGGTGTCATAGGAACTGGTTAGTGATTAGCATAGGAAAATGCGAGGTTATGACTTTTCGCCGAACATTAAACCCTATTATGTTCGAATATCGCATTGATTGACTTGAGCTAAAAAGAGTTGACCGTGTTTGTGACCTTGGTATCATACTTGACGCTAAGCTCACTTTCCATTTGCATCATGCCAGCTTAAAATCAAAAGCAAACCGAAAATTGGGATTTATTACGAAAATTGGCCGAGACTTCAGAGATCCTCACTGTCTGAAAGCGCTGTACTGTTCACTGGTACGACCACTACTCGGAAACTGCAGCATGATTTGGTTTCCCCATCAGCTATCTTGGTGTCTAAGGATACAACGTGTCCAAAAAAGATTCGTCCGACTAGCCTTACGTGACCTGTCCTGGCGTGACCCGGAAAACCTTCCACCGTATCCTGATCGCTGTCGATTACTTGGCCTTGACACACTTGAACGCCGTAGGAAAATTCAGCAAGCTGTATTTGTCGCCAAAATTTTGAATGGCGAGATCGATTTACCGTCGCTTCTGTTCCAGTTAAACTTCCGTGCTTCGCAACGTACTCTCAGATCGACTGGCCTACTTCAAACTGCATTTCATCGTACATCCTTTGGTTTTCACGAGCCAATCGCCGCCGCAATCAGAACCTTTTTAAGTGTTGAAGATTTGTTACAGTTCGGTGAGTAATCACGAAAGTTTGTGCATAGGTTAAATTTGTCAAATATGTTTTAGACTTGACTCTGATTTTTGCTTTTTATTAAGACTATTGTCAGATAAATTATAGTAAAATATACAAATAATTAATAATAAAATCACTTTATATTATACGACTACTAGGTTGGATGTCTGTTACCAGAAAGAAGAACCTCTATGGGTTTTCCAGCGTATTTATACGCTAGCAATTTTGCCGACGGGAACTGCTGACTCATCTGACAGATGACAGTTACGTCAAATGTGCCGGGTTGCAGGCTGTCCAATGTTTACGGTTACTGCCGGAGTGGTTGGGAAGGGGTTTTGGGAGTGGGATTTTGGTATGTCTTTAAATCAACTTTAATCGTATATTTAATTATAGATTTTTGAACGAAAATTTTTAGAAATAGTATTTACATTTAAATTTATAGACTTATAAGACAAATATAATAAATCAAATTAAATTACTGATTTGTGAGCCTATATGGATAATGCAAAATAAGAATTATTACCAAATACTTCTAATATTAGGCATACCTCGTGGACAGGCAACTATTCGTACAGCTTGGTAACTGCCGTTCCAGCCCATTCATAAATAGCTTTGGTGTACCTCAGGGTAGCAATCTTGGGCCATTGCTAATCAGTTTGTATATAAACGACGCAGCAATACTACTCAACCGAGGTGGAAGACTGTTTTTTGCGGATGATCTGAAAATCTACTTGGTGATTAGGCGTATTGAGGACTACAGGGAATTGCAACGACTTCTAAATTTGTTTGGTAGTTGGTGTATGAGAAATTGCTTGTTTCTGAGTGTGGAGAAATGTTGTGTCACCAGCTACTATCGAACCAGGGATGCTATCCGCTTCGACTACGAAATCTCTGGAGTGAAACTGGATAGAGTAGTCCAGGTAAAAGATCTCGGAGTTATACTTGACGAGAAGCTAACTATGAAGTCTCACATTTCGGCTACGATCGATAAGGCAAATCGAAGTCTTGGCTTCGTTTTCAAGATAGCAAGCGAATTTGACGATCCACTTTGTTTTAAAGCGCTGTTTTGTTCCATCGTTCGTTCGACACTAGAATTCGCAAATGTTGTCTGGTGTCCTCACGAGACAATGTGGTCAAACAGAATTGAAAGTGTTCAATGTAAATTCGTCCGTTATGCGCTAAGGCAGCTTCCTTGGAGAGAGCAACAATTTTTAACACCGTATGAAGATCGCTGCCGGTTACTGGGCATAGATACGCTTGACAAACGGAGGCATGTGTCCCAGGTCATTTTTATCTCCAAATTACTGACTGGCGAGTACGATGCACCAGATCTACTGTCACAGATTGGTTTTTATGCTCCCACGCGAGCTTTGCGACCGAGAATGATGCTGCAGGAAGGAAACTATTCCACACAATATGCTGCCAACTCGCCTTTGGCTTCGATGGTTCGCCAGTTTAACCGACATGCAAATTTATTTAGTTTCAACGAGCCGTCCTATTTGTTCCGACAACGTGTAACTGCATCTGCCAACCAAACTATATTTAGGTAATTAATCTTAAGCATTCATTTAGACACATTCAGTCCGATGAATAAACAATAATAAATAAATAAATAAATAAATATTTCGAAAGTAATTAAAGAAAAGTAATTTAAGTGCATTGTGATCTACAACGAAGGTTACACAGCCCACAGAAAACATACGAAGTGGTTAACCTTTCAACGTCGATTACTCGAAATAATGTTTTTGGCGTTTGTTATGGTTTGCACGCCAACCAAAAGAAAATATTGTTATTTCTATTGTATGGAGCAGTAGCGAAGCCAGAAATTATTTCTGTGGTAAATGGGTACAATTTTGAATTTTTTGGACATGTTACAAACATGCTTAAGGAACAGAAATGATAACAAAAATGGTGGAAGGAATAGTCAAGGTAAAATTCAAAATACAAATTAAATACAAACAGCAAATAAAATTACTCCGCATAATCGAGATTAGAATTCCGAAAAACAGACTGCGACCTGTAATAATTTTGTCTTCCCAAACAAAATATATACAGTCAGGGTACAGAACAAATATGCAACTAAAAAACCAAACACAAGACCAAATCTCTTTATTTTAAGTATTGATATCGAGCGGTGGAGAGGACGCATTTTACACTCAAAATTTTATTACACTCATATCATTCATACCTGCTCGTGGTGAAGAATTATTTCGGTCTCTCTTGTCCTCATACAAACCCAAACAGCAAAAAGACTGTGCGCCCTCTCGCCGCTCTTTCGTCGAGAGAATTTTTCGTTCTATCACTGGTATAGCGAAAGTGCCTTTTCATGAAAACCATAGTTGAAAACCGAGTTTTTTTACATTGTACTTAATTTCTTTACATTGTACCTAATGTCACGAGCAGTGCTGTGTAAAGCGCGTCTGAAATGCCTTCTTCTGGAAGGGAGGGGTCATATACAAATGAAACATAAATTTCTGCACAACTCAAGAACAAACCAAGCAAATGAAAGCGAATTTGGCATGTGGATAATTTAAGGGGTAACAAATATGTCCATAATAGTTGGACGCCCCTCCCTTCTCTGGAAGGGAGGGTTTCCATACAAATGAAACACAAATTTCTGCACATTCGAGAACTAATCAACTAAATGAAACAAAATTCGGCACGTAAATACTTTTAGTGGTAAAACATATGTTCATAATAGTAGTTCCATACAAATGATACACAAATTTCTGCACATCTCAAGAACTAACTGAGTAAAGGGAACCAAATTTAACATGTTAATGTTTTTAGGGGTAACAAATATGTCCATAATGGTTCGACACCCCTCCCTCTTCTTTAAGGGAGGGGTCCCAGCTAAATGAAACACAAATTTCGTACAGCTTAAGATTCAAACAAGAAAGTACAACCAGAATTTGGTATGTGAATGTTTTTAGAGGTAACAAATATGTGCATAATGGTTCGACGCCCCTCTGTTTTCTGGAAGGGAGGGGTTCCATACAAATGAAACACAAATTTTTGCACATCTCGCAATCTAATCAACTAAATGGAACCATATTTGGCAGGTGAATGTTTTTAGTGGTAACAAATATGTCCCATATTCGACCTCAGGCAACATTTTGGATTGGAAGATAAACTTTCGATTTATGGGGAAACGCCAAAAATGGCTTATTTCCACCCAATATAATAATATCCGGATCTAGAATGATACACAGGAGCTAAAATCGACCAAAGATACCATTTTGAATTCTAAGATGGTGACTTCCGGTTTCTGAAAAACAGCGAAAAGTGACCAAATACCACCCAATATGGGTATTTCCGAAATCGTAATGATGCACTGGAGCATGATGAGGTGTTTTGAGGCAGCTAGACTTATTATTTGACACTAATTTGGTGGAAATCGGGTCAGCCATCTCTGAGAAAAGTGAGTGAGTCCAAGTAGTCTTCGGAATTTGTTCCTTTTCATAGCCGGATTTCACATTTTTAAACATAACAGGCAAAGTAATAGTCCGATTGCAAAACAAATCAATAGGGTCTTATGGGGCAACTAGACCTTCCATTTGACACTGGTTTTATGAAAATCAGTCCAGCCATCTCTGAGAAACATGAATGAGATTAAACAGTCTTCAGAACACGTTTCTTCTCATAACTTTTGATTCACGAATTCAATCTTCATAAAATTCACAGGTTAAGGGTATTTCAGGTAGCCCGTTTATTTGAAACCAGTTCTGTTCAAATCGGTTGTGTAGTTTTTGAGATAATGATGTTTCATGATTTTTACATTTTAATACATAACCACTAAACTAAAAATCCGATTACAATAAAATTTAATATGGTCTTATGGAACAACAAGTCCTTTCATTTGCAATTAATTTCATGAAAATCGGTCCAGCCATCTCTGAGAAAAGTGAGTGAGAATAGAAATCTTCACACACACACACACACCTACATACAGAAAATGCTCAGCTCGTCGAGCTGAGTCGAGTGATATATGCCGTTCGGCCCTTTGTAGCATTTCTATACTCTCGGTTTTGCAAGTGATTGCTATACCTTTCTAGGAGAAAGGCAAAAAATTGTCGTTAGTCGAGATTTTGCTTTCCGACTTCACGAAAACGAAACTTACTGGTTAAAATGGTTTTAACAGTCGCGGGTTGTACTATACAAGAAAATTTGTTGAGCGGTGTTTGAATGGTTGAGAGATTTTTCAGGGTGGCGACTCAATTTTCAAAATTTAATTCCCTGATATTCCCTGATTCTCCCTGATGTTCCAAATTTTTTTCGCTGACTATTCAAATTTATTTTAAACTGATTTAAGGGGTTATATACCTTTTTGGTCGAGAAAAATGAGGGAATTTCGAACTTATTTTTAAGTGCATAGCACTATTTGTAATTCATGAAAGTGATATTTTTCTGAAAGTACAGTTTATCAACAAAAAAAATACGTTTGATTTTGAGATATACCAATTATTACTGGAGTAATGACCGTTTCCCCGAAACACTTTTTTTCGCTGAGGCTTGCGTTGATCCTGATACAGACTCAGCGGGTCAACTGAAATAAAAAAACTCATATTATTTGTTTAGTTTAGAAGTGTGCCGTGTCCTTGAACGATCGCTTTTATGAGTATTTTGTTTTCAGTGCAAACGGGAACGTTTTCCCAGAAAATGCACGTTTTGAGCGCTAAAAATTACACTAAATATTTTTTGCGGCAAAATACAAAAACATACAGTATGTTTCAAAAAGCGATCGTTCAAGGACCGGAAAATTTAATAATGAAAATTTAAAAAAAAAAAGATGAAGGAAATCGGTTCAGTAGTTTTCCCGCAATTAGGATCACGGTAAAGTCATTTTTTAAGAAACACTATTCGGAGATAAACGCGTGTGAAGTTTTAAGTTTAGCTTATGCGGCCGTAGCGAGTTGCGCTGCAAATCGCTCCAACTTTCTCCCTATGGCTCAGATCTTTATGAAAATTTGTAGAAACGTTCTCAAGATGTTGTACTTTCAGATAACGCAATAAAATTTTTTTCGATTTTTTGAAAACTAAAAAGGTATATAACCCCTTAAGTTACGACTTTCATAGCTTTTTTCACCTAAGTCACTAAACTAAAACGGATCAGACTTAAACTAATTCCTGCCAAAATTCGCACCAGTAATTAAAACAGTTTAGCTTCGCTTTTGCTAACTTGAATCTTGAACAAAAATATATTTTTGTTGAGAAACACGTCCAGTTTGATAAAATTGAAAATAAAGTTGCATTGGTCGACAAAAGTGAAAAAGTTGTCCGAAAGCTCAAAACAGCACCCTAGAAATTATAGCTTTTTACATTCCTATTCATTTGGGTTTCCTGGTGAAAAAAAAAGTGCGTCAAAAGGCCGCAGGGTTATTACTCGCTGTGTTCGTCGTTTTTACGTTTACTTACGGAAGTTAAAAAACTTAACTGTAAAAATTAGAGTTTAGAAATTAACAATTTCGCAATGAAACCTTTATTCTGAACCCTGTCGAGTTCTTTTTCTATGTATAGAAGAGCAGCTGCACTTGAATAACCTTCAGATTTATTAGCTCGTGTCATCATAAATTGATTGTTCGACAACCACTTTTTATTAATTCTAGATTAGCAGGATAAGGAGGGAGGCACTTTTTTTTATTTCTCGCGGCCGACTACGAGCTAGTGGGGATTAAAGGTGAGAGGAGGGGAGATAAAATTCTTGCTTAAAACTAATTGAGATATATAATCTATTTGTGTTTCGACTAAGGTTCTTTTTGTTTTTCAAACATATATGTAGGCTCTTCGTGTTCGTGTCTCCAGCGTCGTATACGGGTATTCTGACAAATAAACAAAAGAATTTTAAATTTTAATGTCAGCATTCTTCAAAAAACAATACAGCTGTGTCATGTACTGGAGATCACCGCTTCCCAGAATGTCTCTAACGGGAACGTTCGGTTGTTTTCCTCGGGCCCGAAGGGAATCTATAAGCTCGGACCTAACACCACAGAATTCGGCACACGACCAAACAACATTACGATATTATGGTAGCCATCACCACAAATGCAGTGATTACTGTCTACAAGCCCTATACGAAAAAGATGCGTGTTTAACGTATAGTGATTGGACATAAGTCTGGACATCACGCGAATGAAGTCCCGACCTACATCCAACCCCTTGAACCATGCTTTCGTCGATACCTTAGGAAAAATGGAATGTAGCCACCGTCCCAGTTCATCTGAGTTCCATGATGGTTGCCAACTGTTGAGTGTTCTCTGACGCAAAATGCTATAAAATTCATCATAAGCAATTGGTCTACTATAAATATCGCCATCAATAGCACCTACCTTAGCTAAAGCGTCAGCCTTTTCATTGCCCGGAATGGAACAATGAGAAGGGACCCACGCTAAGGTAACCCGGTAATTTTTATTTGTTAAAGCACTTAAAAACCGCCGTATTTTCCCCAGGAAATACGGGGTGTGCTTCACAGTCTTCATCGATCGCAGAGCCTCAATGGCACTGAGACTGTCTGTGAAGATGAAGTACTGGTCTATGGGTAGAGTTTCGATGATACCAAGGGAGTACTGAATAGCAGCTAGTTCTGCAACGTACACGGAAGCAGGAGCATCGAGTTTGTAGGAGGCGGTAAAATTTTCGTGAAAACACCGAAGCCAGTGGACTCATCTAGATTAGATCCGTCAGTGTAAAACCTTTTATCACAACTAACATGTTCAAACTTATTGGAAAAAATCTTAGGGATCTCTTGCGGTCGCAATTGATCCGGGATACCAGTAATGTAATTTTTCATGGTGGTGTCGAAGAATATAGCATTATCAGAAGTATCTAAAAGTGCGTCATTGAAAGGAACGTATGAAGAAGGGTTAATACTTTGAGCCATATAGTCAAAATATAAAGTCATAAATCTGGATTGACATTGAAGGTCGACCAACCTCTCGAAATTTTCAATTACTAATGGGTTCATAACCGTGCATCGAATTAGCAACCGGTAAGAGAGATTCCAAAAACGATGTTTCAACGGAAGAATACTCGCTAGCACTTCAAGACTCATCGTATGGGTCGACTGCATGCAACCCAAGGCAATACGCAAACAACGATATTGTATTTCTTCTCTGCGTGTTCGCAGCGGAGCGAAAGCAGAAACAACCGTATTCAAGAGCTGACATTAATGTTGTTTGGTATAACCTTAGAAGGTCTCCTGGGTGGGCTCCCCACCAGGTTCCGGTAATCGTACGAAGAAAGTTAATCCTCTGTTGGCATTTTCGTGTCAGATACCCAATATGACAAGCCCAGGTGCATTTAGAGTCGAACCAGATCCCGAGATATTTAGCGACTAGAATCTGAGAGATCGTTTTACCCGTTAGTAGGAGCTGCAGCTGAGCTGGGTTATGCTTCCTAGAAAAAACGACCAACTCAGTTTTCTCCGGAGAGAATTCGATACCCAGCTTAAGAGCCCATTCAGACAAATTGTCTAAGGTATCTTGCAATGGTCCTTGCAGATCGCTAGCCTCGCTACCAGTAATGGATACAACGCTATCGTCTGCAAGTTGCCTTAGCGTGCATGAATTTGCAAGACATTCATCGATGTCATTGACGTAAAAATTATATAAGAGAGGACTTAAACATGAGCCCTGGGGAAGGCCCATGTAACTAATTCGGGAAGTTGTCGAATCGCCATGTGAGAAATACATATGCTTTTCTGACAACAAATTGAGCAAAAAGTTATTCAAATTTGGTGAAAGTCCCTGCGAATGAAGTTTCTCGCCTAAAACTTCTACAGAGACAGAGTCAAAAGCCCCCTTAATATCCAAGAACGCAGAAGCCATTTGCTCTTTTCGAGCAAAGGCGAGTTGAATTTCAGTAGAAAGCAACGCTAGGCAATCGTTCGTCCCTTTGCCCCGGCGAAAGCCAAATTGAGTATCTGAAAGTAAACCGTTTGTTTCGACCCATTTTTCTAACCGTAAGAGGATCATTTTCTCCATTAACTTCCGGAGGCAAGAGAGCATCGCAATCGGCCTATATGAATTGTGATCAGAGGCAGGTTTCCCGGGTTTCCGAATAGCAATGACTTTTACCTCCCTCCAGTCATGCGGAACAATATTTAGCTCAAGAAACTTGTTGAACAAATTCAACAAGCGTCTTTTTGCAGAGTCGGGTAGATTCTTCAACAGATTGAATTTTATTCTATCTAACCCTGGAGCCTTATTGTTGCACGACAGGAGAGCCATTGAAAATTCCAACATCGAAAATGGAGGCTCTTCCGTAGTTACTAAAAACGCGTCGCGAAAGGTTTTCTGTTCCGGTACAGAGTCCGGACAGACCTTTTTGGCAAAATCGAGTATCCAGCGATCTGAATACTCCTCACTCTCATTCGAAACGTCACGGTTCCGCATGCGCCTGGCGGTATCCCAAAGAGTGCTCATCGCTGTTTCCCTCGACAACGCGTTTACGAACCGCCGCCAGTACCCGCGTTTTTTCGCCTTTACTAAGCTCTTCATCTGCCTGCCCAGTGCCTCGTACTTTCGAAGTAGGTTGACAGTGCCGTACTCCCGGTAGTCCTTATACGCCGCGGACCTTTGCGCGTACAGCTCAGTGCACTCTTTGTCCCACCATTTGTTGGGAGGGCGCTGTCTAATCGTTACCCCGGGTATCGGTTTTGTCTGAGCTTGAGTCGCGGCGTCGATTATCAAGCCAGCTAAGAACGCGTATTCTTCCTCCGGAGGAAGTTCCTCGTGAGTCTCGATAGATTCCGCTATAAAAGACTCATAACGCTTCCAATCAATATAACGTGTGAGGTCGTAGGAAATATTGATTGGGTTCGGTGGAGTTGAACCATTAGCAATTGATATAACGATTGGAAGATGATCACTACCGTGGAGATCGTTGATTACTTTCCACTGGCAATCTAACGCTAGTGATGTCGAGCAAAGGGAAAGGTCAAGCACGCTGGAGGATTAGGTACACGTGTCGCTTCCCCAGTATTCAAAAGTGTCATATTAAAGTCGTCGATCAAGTTACAGATTAAAGAAGATCGGTTGTCGTCGTACAGCGATCCCCATAGCGAACAGTGAGAGTTAAAATCTCCCAAAATCAAAAAAGGCGCAGGAAGCAACTCTGCTATATCAGTAAGTTGCTTCTGTTCAATCCGCGCGGATGGGAGAATATATAACGAAACAAGGCAAAGGTCTTTCCCATTCATATTCGTTTGAATGGCAATGACTTCAATATTCGAGAACGAGGGGAGGTCGATTCTGTAAAAAGAGTAGCATTTTTTGATCCCTAAAAGTACACCTCCACCGTGGGAGTCTCGATCTCGACGAATAATGTTAAAATCGTGGAAATTGAGTTGATCGTTTGAATTGAGAAAAGTCTCACAGAGCGCAAATGCATCACAATTGTATGTGTTTATCAAATGAGAAAATAGATCAAATTTGGGGATGATACTTCTGCAATTCCACTGTAATACAGTGAAAAAATTCCTAACCTCTTCCGCCGTATTAGTCATCGAAAGATATGATAGCTGAAATGAGGGGCCAACTTGTTGCGAGTTGCTTCAACTGTTTTCACTGTAGGGAGAAGGGCAAGAAGAATATTTTGAAGGGGATCTGGTATGTTGAACGTTTTGAATATCCAATCCACAATATCAGAGAATTTTATGAACCCAATTTCTTTTCAATTTTCTGATCGAGAAATGGGTGCACGAGAGGTTTTTGGTGCCCCAGGAAGCGGTGGGTACTCCTGGTTTGATTTAAAATTAAACCCGGGAGGTACTTGCTTCGGTTTTTCTTCACCGCTTCCTTTTTGTGTTGGCTTATTGGTCATTCCGCTAGGGGTTATCTTACGACCTTTCCGAGAAAGATTAGGAGAGTGGATAATTCTCCTCTTACTAGATCCTTCTGGCATGGCGTAAGAACACCCTTCGACGGGATCGTCAGATGTACCCTCATCGGTTGGCAAAAAGGAAAAGATATTTCCTGTCGAGAGTGGCTCAGCCCTCTTAAGCATTTCTGCAAAAGAGCGCTTTGATCGTTCCTTAAGGGAACGCTTAATTTTTTCCTCGCGCTGTTTGTACGCGGGACACGCCGAGAGGTCATGCCGAGTTCCCTCGCAGTTAAGACACTTTACAGTGTCCTCACTGCAAGCGGTCTCAGCATGATTGCCTCCGCACTTGCTGCAGCGTGCCTTATGCAGCGTGCTGTATGGCCTAACTGCTTGCAATTTTGGCAATGCATGACCCGCGGTACAAACAGGCGTACAGGCAGACGAACCCTGTCCAAAGCTATGTAGCTCGGCAGTGCGGATCCGGCGAATGTCACCCGGAAGGAATCCGAAGGGAGGAATTTCTTCTTCCCTTCTTCGATGGATACTGAATGCAATTGCTTGACATCCAGTATCTTTACATTTTGAATCAGGGGGTTCTTGAAACAGCCAACCCCGTGACGCAAAATGTCATCGACCGTGAGGCTTCCTTCGGTAACCACACCGTCGATCTCCACGTCCTTGGCAGGGATGTACACGCGGTACTCTCTTGTAAAGAGCTCGTAGCTAGCAATTTCATTTGCTTGCTTCAAGCTACTCACGACTCGCAAATGGATACCTTCTTCTTGAAATTTACTTTTCAGGAAAATTCTTCTACCAAGAACAAATACTTAGTTTGCTGAACCAAGCACAAGTACATAGTTTCAGTCAATTAAAAAATAATCGATTATTTTTTGCATATGTTTAACTCATTTGGCATTGATTGGTACTTCCGTTTTCGCGTCGGAAAAAGCAAATTAAGTAACCTAAATAATATTGAGTGTTGTTGTAGGATTGCTGGTGAGCGTCCACATCGAATGCTCTGAAATAAATTCAATTTAGAACATACTTTGTAAAAAAATCCCAAGCCTCTGTAATTTTCCCTGATGACTTTTCAAATTCTCTGATATTCCCTGATTTCCCTGATCGAAAAATTAAATCCCTGATATTCCCTGATTCTCCCGGTTTTTCTCATTAGTCGCCACCCCGTTTTTAGTTTAATTTTTTCTGTTCATGTTGATTGTGAATTGTTACTGAATTTCCGCTTAAAAATCTCTTGCATATGGCCCTGTCTTGTGCGAAAGCGTAGGCTAAGATTTGTAGCAGAGTTTTGTTCGAAGTTGCATTTTTGTTCTGTGGTGTGGGTTTTTACTGCGAATTTTCTCACAAGGTTTTCTTTACGCAGATTTTCAAGGTAATTCATATTTTTGAAATAACGCGGTTTTTCTTACGCGTTACCGCGTTAATTCCGACATTTTTCTTGAATTTTCGAAATAACGTGGATCTGGAACCAAAAACGTGAGAGTGTTTATTGAGTGAGAGATAAGATAAAAAACCTAAATTAATCCACCTAGCGGTCAGACTCAGCCTTTCTCATTCAAACTTTTATTTGTTTCAATAAATTTACATGAACGCTTCAATCTAATAACTGTATATTCACTCTTAAGGTTCTAAAATATTGATGTTGTAATCTATACATATAAAAATGCAGTCCGGTCTGTCTGTCTGTCTGTCTGATCCATATAGGCTCGAACCAAACCGATCGACGTGAAAACTTGTATGTAGGAGTTTTTGGTGCCGATAAAGGTTCCTATGATAGTTTGAAACCCCTCCTTCTTCTGAAAGGGGGAGGGGGGTCCCATACAAATGAAACATACATTTCTGCACAACTCAAGAACGAACCAAGCAATTTAACCGAATTCGGCATGTGGATGTTATAACGGGTAACAAATATGTCCATAATGGTTCGACACCACTCCCTTTTCTAGAAGGGAGGGGTTCCATACAAATGAAACACAAATTTCTGCACATCTCGAGAGCTAACCAACTAAATGGAACCATATTTGGCAGGTGAGGTGAGGCAGGTGTTTTTAGTGGTAAAAAATTTGTTCCATAATCGACCTCAGGCAACATTTTGGATTGTAAGATGACAACTTCCGGTTTCTGGAAAACAACCAAAATGGCCGATTTCCACCCAATATAATAATATCCGGATCTAGAATGATACTCAGGAGCTAAAATCGATCGGAATTGTCTTCAAATGTCATTATGAAATCCAAAATGGCGACTTCCGGTTTCGGAAGAACAGCGGCAAACGAGAAAATACCACCCAATATGGGTATTTCCGGATCCGTAATGATACACTGGAGCCACAAATCGACTTCAGACAACATTTTGAATTGTAAGATGGCAACTTCCGGTTTCTGAAAAAATGGTTTGAAATGGACGATTCCCATTAAATATGAGTATCTCCGGAACCAGAAAAATGAACAGAAGATGAAAATTGGCTGATTTCCGTCTAACATGAGTATCTCCGGATAGAATGATACACAGCAGCTGAAATAGACCACAGACCCCATTTTGGATTCTAGGTTGGCGACTTCCGGTTTCTGGGAAACAGCCGAAAATCATCGAATAACAATGACGCTCAGATGCCAGAAATTATCTTAAATACCGTTTTGAAATCCAAGATGGCGACTACCGGTTTGGGAAAAACAGCCTAAAATAAACAAATACTATCCAATATAAGTATCTCTGGAATGACCGAATAAAGCTCAATATGGATATTTCTGTAATCGGGATGATGAATGGTCAATGTTTAGTCCTTGGACACCATTTTGAATTTAAAGACGATCACTTTTAGTTACTGTAAAACAACCAAAATAACTAAATACCTCCCAATATGGGTATTTCTGGTGTCAGATTGATGCTAGAAAATCTGCTGAAAATGACCGAATACCACCCAATATGAATATATTCAGAATTAAGGCGATGTATAGAAGTCAAAAGCCGAGAATGTTGTCATTTTGATAAAACCAATCATTTCAAACGATTTGTTATTTGACTTTGATCATATAAAAGGCCGATTCGTCGTGCATTTGCAGATTTTAAACGCATCGCAAGGCATCAATGAATTTGAAACGTTCAAATAGTACGATACCACATTTAAATTATGTTGAGGCCACATATGTCGATCAAAGCAGGTATAGTTTTAAATAGTCTTCGAATTTCTTTTCTTTCCATAACTCTTCAACCACATATCAAATTGTTATGAAGTTTGTTATTTGTAAGTTTAAGAGATGACTCGTTCGTATGACACTATTTATGTTCAAATAAGTCATGTAATCTTTGAGATAATAGACTTTCGTTGTTTTATTAACAATTTATTTTATTAACAATTTAATACATAACGGTTGCTTAGGTTCGATTATAATCAAATAAAATGGGAACGTATAGGGCAGCCAATATTTGAAACCACGTGTTCAATCATAATTCATCAGTTAACCCTTAACTAGCCCGCTCATCTGATAATAATATTGATCAATTCGGTTGTGTAGTTTCTGAGATAATAAATTTTACTGATTTTTACATTTCGGTACATTACAGACGAAGTTACAGTTCGATGAGAGTAAAATTCAATAGGGTGTTATGAGGCAGCTAGACTTTTTATTTGACACTAATTTTGTGGAAATCGGGTCAGCCATCTGTGAGAAAAGTGAGTGAGTCCAAGTAGTCTTCGGAATATGTTCCTTTTCATAGCTGGAATTCACATTTTTGAACATAACAGGAAAAGTAATAGTCCGATTGCAAAACAAATCAATAGGGTCTCATGGGGCAACTAGACCATCCATTTGATACTGATTTCATAAAAATCGGTCCAGCCATCTCTGAGAAACATGAGTGAGATTAAACAGTCTACAGAACACGTTTCTTTTCATAACTTTTGAACCACAAGTTCAATCTCCATAAAATTCAAAAGTTAAGCGTTTTTCGGGAAGCCCGTTCATTTGAAACCAATTTTGTTCAAATCGGTTGTGTGGTTTGTGAGATAATGATGTTTCATGATTTCCACATTTTGATAAATAACCTCTTAACTAAGAATCCGATTACAATGAAATTTAAAAGGGTCTTATGGGCAACTAGACCTTTCATTTGCAATCAGCTTCATGAAAATCGGTCCAGCCATCTATGAGAAAAGTGAGTGAGAATAAAAATCTGCACATACACACACACACACACACACACACACACACACACACACACACACACACACACACACAAACACACACACACACACACACACACACATACATACAGAAAATGCTCAGCTCGTCGAGCTGAGTCGAGTGATATATGCCATTCGGCCCTTTGGAGCACTTTTATACTTTTGGTTTTGCATAGGGTGGTTTACCGGTAAAACAAAAACCGGTAAAACCGATATTTTTTTCAGTACCGAAATACCGGTATTGGAGAGGCGAAAAAACCGGTATTTTCGGTATTTTTCTTTATATTGAAAAAAAAACTTCACAATTTTCATAAACCATTGTTAGGCTAATGAATGCTACTCACTTAGGTAGGCGTTACAAATCACATGATGATGTATACAGGGTGTTAGCTCACTTTTAATCAAATCCTTTAAGGGGTGATTGAGGACCCTATTTGATGAAAAAAATCTTTCTGCGCATATGGTCAAAATTTAACTACTGAAGAGTTATTCTCTTCTTCCAGTTTTCGGTTATGTTCTCCTTAAACGAGGTCTATCACAAGAAGTATGATAGCTAGCTCAGTTCTGTTGGTTCTCTAGGAGAGCTGAGAAAATTTCGTAATCAATAGTGTCTCAAAAATTCACAATTTTCGGCTCGTTAAAGGCAAACATAACCGAAAACTGAAAATAGTGAATAACTCTGCAGTAGTTGACTTTTGGTCATATGCGTAAAAGGATTTGTTTTCATCAAATATGATCCTTTATCGCCCCTCGAAGGATTTTATGTGAGCTCCCTAACACCCTGTATAATAAATACATTTAGACAGAAGCAACATTAAATATTTATTTATCCTTATTAATCTACCCTTATATGTCAAAAAACTTCATTTCAACAAAGCAAAACATTTATTGTTCAAGTAGAACAGCTAATCTCCTTACACACTCATACTAACAGAGGCAACGCGTAGGCTTTGAACCTACCAGTTTAACTACAAATTAAGAAAATCATAGTTTGTGGCAAAAATCACAATCATGTCAGCGAAAATACGCAAGTCATTATTCATTTTGCGCTATTAAAACTAAAAAAATATAATTAAATATAAATTTGGATTAGGAATTTATATTTTGTTAATACAAAGTGTTCACAGGATGAAATATCAACCAATGAAGAATTTCATCCTAAAAATTACTGCTCCTTGAAAAACTAAAATTTAAATAGCTGTAGCATGGTCGAAGCTTCGTCGCCCGTACCGCAGCGGGCTTTTATTAGCAACTCGCTGAATGTACCCAGGCTCACTCGTGTAAAAGTTTATGCTCTTTCTATCATTTTCTATATTGTTATATATTTTTTACCAACCTCTCATTTCAAATATTTATTTCGATTTCAGTTACAAACTTGTTCATACGCCACATTTTTCGTTTCTCCATCAGGAGCTAAGGTTAATAAAATAAGTTAAAGTTAATAATAAATAATTTGGACGAACTGTTCAAAGAGCATCGAACAGAATAAAAAAGTATTTACCTTCGATTCATTCGGATTCGTAAAAAGTAAATTCTGGTCTGATCGTGATTTCTTTTTTTTTACTCCATTTATATACTCTTCTCAATAGTTTAATATATTGTTTTTCTACGAATTTTGAAGTTATTCACTAATTTGAAACTAAGCTTTGCGATGTGAAAAAAAATATAATAAATAAAAATCTGCATGTTTTTTTTTGTTATTACATGAGTTTTGGAATTATGTTCTACGTAATCATATCACTAGATTCATTCATTGGAGTTTTTCAAACACTGTTATCCAGTGTTGTATCTGGATCGTATACCACAAGAGATCAAAACAATAGTCTCAGAGGTCCTAATCTTAAAAAATCTGGATCGTAGTGAAGCATAGATACACATAAATGCAAAAACATAATCATGCAACCTGAAACGCTGAACCTGAAAGCAAAAAATAAATTTCAAATCCAAATTTATGTAGGCAACGTCTTCGGCAGTGGCTTACTTCGGCAGATTTTTGCATGAGACTGCGGCAGGAAACCGTCCAAAGAAAACCACTACCGGAGACGTTCACCTTTAATTATTTTTCAGTTTTATTTTTGAATAGTACAGAGAGAGTGACTTGCGTTTTTTTTTTCGCGGACAATCATCATTACTTCCCTAAACTATGATATTAAGAATTTGGTAGCTGAAAAAGTAGGTTTAAAGACCACGAGTCACCCCTGGTTTGTATTAATCCGAAAAATATAAAAATACCGGTTTTTTACCGGTTTTACCGGTTTTTATTTTCATGAATACCGAAATACCGGTTTTTCGAAAAGTCGGTAATACCGACCACCCTAGTTTTGCAAGTGATTGCTATACCTTTCTAGGAGAAAGGCAAAAAACCTCTGCTATCCGAAAAATCCGGAACGACTGTCAAGAAGAACAATATTATATACTGGTCGTAGAGCGTCTCGGCTTTTATTAAATCTTAATTAACTTTAAATATCTTAATTAACAGGGCTTTTATGCGGATTATTTTGCGGATTTCGAATTAACGCGGATTTTCTAATTAACGCGTTAAAAAAAGCTGACTGTACTGCAAAAACATTGGTGAGTTTTTTTGTGATTGGAACATTTCACTTTTTGTTTAGTTTTTTTTCTCCATTATCAGACAACCATCAATATTATAGCAGAACAACCATCAATGTTAGTTTTGCCGTGGGACTACGTCTTTGTTTACTATACTGGGATGCATTCTGTAAAATTGGAAATGAAACTGGCAAAAGTTGCGTCAGATTTCAACGTTAATAACAGCATAACCACATGATGGATAACAATAACCAATATGTTGTTGGATAGATAAAATGTAGAACAATTTTGTAGTATGCTAGTTATCACTATTATTTCATTGCTAAGCGGTAAAATTGATAAAAAGTATCAATAACAAATTCACGCGAATAATAAACCAATTACATGCGAGCATTCCTAGCACAGACGACGTGAATGGACACCATCCATTCCCTGTGATATTCTCTGTATCAATATCACTATACTTTTTATCGACTGTTAGTCTACTCAGGGGAGTTTTTTTCGGCTTCGCAGTCTTTAAAATGTGAAAAGAAAACGATATTTTTCTCTTACACCGACGTTTCGAATAATATATATTCTTTATCAAGGCTCTACAAGTAAATTAAGATCAAAACGATTTTTAGAAACAAATACATAAATTATGCACATAACATCATTACCGAGAGGACCATTTTCCTGTGAAGTGGTTCTTCGGCTAGAGCATTAATTGTCAAAACAGAAAGTAATCATCCTAACAGAACATCCAAAAATACATTAAATTAGCTAAACATGATATCAAATACAATTCATGCTTCTTACATTATGCAAATTAAAAAAAAAAAAAAAAAAAACAAATTAAAAACTGTACACTTTAACGAAGCGGAACTCGTAGCACTCTCAATCATACTAAACCAATTTTTCCGTAACCAGCAACCTTGCATGCAAACTCTATTGCGCACAAGTTATGCTGTGTGACACTCGGTGGAAGCTGTCAGCGACCGTTGACGTTTGCTGTTGTTTATTTCTGTACTCCGCTTGACGTGTTGCATGATTGCTGTATATGTTGTGCTTAAGCCTTCAACATCACTGCGTTTGTTTACCGTATGATCGTTCGTGATAATGTGGCACATTTCCAACACGTTCAACGCTGTTTTTCGCCTATGTTCATCCAGGATACACACCTCATTCAATTTGAATGAATGGTTCTCGTCGATGCTGTGTTGGAGTAAAGCAGTTTTTTCCCTCAGGTGATGTATTTTGGCAATAGTAGATGGGCTGGTGGCATGTTCGTTTGACTTGAGCTCATCCAGTTTTTTAATGTTTGACCGGTGGTTGCTGATTCTTGTTTTGAGATGCTGTGTAGTGAGTCCAACATAGCACGCATCGCATCGAAAAATTGGTTTAGTATGATTGAGAGTGCTACGAGTTCCGCTTCGTTAAAGTGTACAGTTTTTAATTTGTTTTTTTTTTTTTTTTTAATTTGCATAATGTAAGAAGCATGAATTGTATTTGATATCATGTTTAGCTAATTTAATGTATTTTTGGATGTTCTGTTAGGATGATTACTTTCTGTTTTGACAATTAATGCTCTAGCCGAAGAACCACTTCACAGGAAAATGGTCCTCTCGGTAATGATGTTATGTGCATAATTTATGTATTTGTTTCTAAAAATCGTTTTGATCTTAATTTACTTGTAGAGCCTTGATAAAGAATATATATTATTCGAAACGTCGGTGTAAGAGAAAAATATCGTTTTCTTTTCACATTTTAAAGACTGCGAAGCCGAAAAAAACTCCCCTGTGTATCAATATCGAAATAAAAATTAACAGAGTCTCCTCGTCCCAAGAGGACAATTTGTTTTAGCTTCCATGAGCTTAGACTCATATGATATCGGAGATAAAAATTTTCAAATAATTTGAAACAATCCCCATTCTTGAAGCTCATTTTTTCTGGTTTTGGAGATGTTTTTTAATAACATGAGTACAAAAATAACAATCACTATCACTTGGTCTTTTCGAAAGACATTACACCATCTAATAACAACATTACGTACCTGTAAAATGCTTTTCCTTAGTACAACAGTCGTAGCATTCAACACTCAACTTGAAAATACTTGATCAAATTAATATTTAAATTATATGAACGATTTCTATATTTATTCGAAGTTAGTCAAATGTGCCATCAAAAGATAAACAAAACGCTTGCAGTGCAACCAATGTCATTCAGTTTTTTGTTATTGTATATCTAACAACGTTTTCTAGTTTTGTTAGATTTTATATCCAGATAACGTTGAAACTATTCGAAAACAATTTTAATATTCAAGCAAAAGAAACAACTCTTTTTGAAAGGTTGAAAATTATTTTTTGTCATCAATTTATAATCAATTAAGACTGCCACTGATAAAAGCTACTGTCGATCTAGTTGCACTGCGCCGACACAACTCATTTGCGCACGCGCTGGTTAACAGTTGTCATAGCAACAGATTTGCGCATTGCCGTATTAAAACTCGAGATGTATTTTGCCACTTAATTCTATCAAGTTGGCTTGCTTTAATGCTGTTATCGGTACTTGTTCTATTAGCCTTCATGTTTTGCGCTTTTCTGGTGATAGAGATGTCATGGAATAGGTAACGTCAACTATTCTATACCAACGTGTGTTACTTGGGTGATGTCTTGAAAGAAAACATGCCGGTAAAAGCAACAGTAGCAGTGGATTAAAGAATCGCAGGTCTCTCGTCGTCTATGATTGCAGCGGTACTTTTCTATTCGTACATTTCAGCGGTACAGTACTATTCGTACTGCAGCGGTACTATTCGTATAGCAGTGGTACACTTTTGTTCGTACATTATGTACACGTGCAATCGAGGAAAAACTGCAATGCTGCTGTTGATGGTGATTGAAAGTTTATCTCATAAATATGATTACCATAAATTACTCAACAAGAATTGTAAATTTTTGCAACGGGTATTTATTTAATTTTATCCTTGATATTCCCTAAATAATCGTGACAGGATAGTTTCGAAAGAGTTAATTCCTAAATATATACATTCATAGAAGAGTAAGAGCCTGCGAATGATTATGCATTTTTAGTTTATTTACTAAGATTCATTCAGAATCTCTTTTTACATTTCAAAATTGTTAGATGATATATTATTATTCTAAGCTTTACCATAATAAACGTATATTACCTGTCTTCGTAACACAGGGGATGTTGTTGTGATCAGTGCCGTAGAATATCAATGTTTATTCATGAGTAGCTAAATTGAATTGATCTCAGTGTCAGCACATTTATTCTCTGATGCAACTTAGTAACCTATGTTCATTGCGACGATGCATGAATATCGTTTCTCATATCCAATGACAGAACAGTGGAATGAATATCAAAGGCCTCGTAATGATATTCAAAGAAGCTTCGGTGATTATCAATCCAAGTAGTGCAAATCTATTCAGAAGCTGTACACTGCCCAGTACAGTATAAATGGTCGAATAAGGTTAATTTTGATTTTCATTGTTTTGATATGATTTTTATTTTTGGCGCCAAAATATCAACACGAGTGTTAAAGTTTATTTTGTCGGTGTTCACCGGTTGTTTGGTATCATGAATATCAACGGTCGCATGGGTAGTTTGATTATCAATATAAAGACGGCTGAAAATCGCTGCTTTTGAATATCATGACAGTGAATATTCTCAGCACTGGATGAATGTGATAAATGAAAAAAATTGTCAAGCAAAAAACAAAAATGGAATTGTTGATTGCTACGTTTTTTAGCTGGAACTTGTAAATAATTTTGTTCAAAATATCTTCTTATGTTTGCCAGTTAATGAACCTTTGTAAGGGCTTCCATATTTATTTATTTATTTATTTATTGTCCAGGAAAATATAGGCTATAAGCCCGTTATCCACACTTAAGATTAAAATACAATAAAATTCAAAAACAACAATACAAACAATTAACAATCACGAAGTTGTGCTCTTGAATATAAACTTAATCTATTTTTTAAAACTGTTGGAGACATGTCGATATTAATAATGTGCTGTAATTCATTAAAAGATCTCATAAAACGGCATGTAGGTTCGTGTTGTGAAAAATTCCGAGCTCGTTGCGGAGGGTTAAACACTCTTGGATTTCTTAGCGTAACTGGACTGCTATTAAGGTGTATTCGAGCTGAGAGACTACGACTATCGGCCCGTCCCGCTAATATATTGGTGAAAAACACTATATCAGCAATCCTTTGTCGGCAATGTACTGTGTCAATATTGACTAATGCGCACAATTCTTGATAGGGAGGTAATTGATCTCCATTGCATCTGAGGTTTCGTAGGGCAAAACGCACAAACTTTTTGACGTAGAACTACGTTTTACTTTAGCATACCACACAGGGGTGCAAACTGAAAAACTTGGACGAAATTTGTCCCTTTTCAAATGCTTATAGGTCGATTGGTTTTCAACCAATTTTCTTCATTCTTGTGGCAATCGATTGGAAAATTATACACGCATCTGCCCAAATGCAGAAAAATGTTGTTTGAATCTACGAACTATTGCACTATTGAAAATTGTCAAGCCTTGTTGAAATAGAAATAACGTCCTCTGATTGGTCGCTTGCTTGCTGTGTGTATGATATGGTATGATGTGTGTATGATATGGTGTGATCTGTGTATGATCTGGTATGATGTGTGTATGGTATGATGTATGTGTGTATGATATGATATGATGTGTGTGTGTGTCTGTATGATATGCTATGATGTGTATGTGTCTGTATGATATGGTATGATGTGTGTGTGTCTATGATATGGTATGATTTGTGAGTGTGTGTTGTGTATGGTTTTTAACTCGACACGTTCTGCTAACTGCTGAATCCGGTTCACGAAATTCACGACCCTTCATTAGTAGACATTATAACTCATTGCCCAAGTAAAAATATTGGTTTTATCAAAGTTTCATAGCGCTCAATACAGCCCAAAAAGCGCTTTTTTGGCTGTATTGAGCGCTATGAAACTTTGATAAAACCAGTTGTGTTACTAGGGTAATGAAACTGCTTTTGTTAATAGTGTACGTAGTTCTACGTCATTTATGCGGTCGTGTCTTGGATACAACCTCCTACTTTTTTGAATTCCTTCAATTCTCTGTATATGTGTTACATATTGGGGGCGCCAAACGACGCTATTTGAAAGTAAGATCCATATTATAGATTTGAGTTAATCAGAGGTAAATAAGACAAAACCATTCATTATGATAACGTAAGTATTATTGGATTTGGTCATTGAGGATATAGAGTTAATTCTGACTTTGACGCATTACGAGAAATTCTTGGTGCTTCTTCAATAAGCACGAAATGCTTGTGCCTTGTCAAATACATGTTGTTTGGCATATATCAAGATGGCTTGACAAAGTAATTTTTTTCAATTCTCTTATCACCAATATTTAGTGGTTAATTTGTGAGTTCGAAATCCAATTTGTGGTTAAGTGGTTTCCGAGAAATTTTCAAAAAACTGAGTCAAGCCATCTTGAAACATGATTTTGCTTCAAATGAATCGGACAACGATGATATATAGATCAATCGAAAGCTCTTAATTTGTGGTTCACGAAAATGTAAATTTTAAAATCATAATTATTAGTGTTTTTACAGAAATTTGTGTTTCATTGTTCACGTAGTTCAACGTTTTGTTTATTTGTTGATGACGCTGCTGGCCGCTAGTGGCGTTGGCTGTTTGCGCTGTTTGTCATTGCCATACTGAGCGTGCGTGTGGGGAATATGGTAAATATCGATATTCGGGGAACTTAGCCAACACACTTGCTACTACAGGTAGCCCAACAGGCGCAGAATGGATATGTGTAAATTTGTTGTCAAAAAGGATACCGGTAACGAAAATGTGTTTTCAAAGGAAAGCAATCCAATTCGACGGATTATTTTTCAGAACCAGTAGGAATGGCAAACAATAGTTATCCCTTTTCATCACCTAGATTCTGAGAAATGTTTCGGAAATATTCAAACAAATGTTCAAATAAACTGCCGGGATCCAACTTAATGTTGCTCTTCTGTTATTTTTTCATGCATATGTGCTAACTTATGAGCAAAGTTGTAAAGAAGATGTCTGCTGTCCGCAGGTCCGTTAAGCTACTAGTGGCAACGTCGCACAGAGGAGTACACAGAACAAAAATCTGGCCAAAATAATAAAAAAAATTGTCGCTTTTTGGTGCCGCTATATTTTTTCTGCAGCTTAAACAAATGCTTCACAATATACCATCACTCGATTAACGTTAGGCGGTATTATCATATGCTGGGAGCGCTGTAAACATTGACAAATTTTCAAGCATTTTTTTGGGAATCGAACCAAGTTGTGCCAGGCGTCAAAAAAAGACAATTGATCAATATTATGCACCACATGAATTCTTTATGTTCAATGCTAATAAACCGGTTGATAAAAATTCTGATGTTAAAATTTATAGCTACTCTTAAGAAGTTTTCGAAATTGGTGATTTTTACGTATTTTCGAGCGTTTTCATACTTGAAAGAATTATCAAATCTTGCGGGATCCGATCATATAATCATCGGGGGAATGGAAGTTCATAACATCACATCCACGCAAATATCTCATCCGGTAACGTCCAGATTGACATTTGCGACCCGTTTGAAAAATGTTGTTCATGACATATTTTGACAAATACCTGCCTCATGCTGAAAACAGAGTTTCAGTTCAACAAAGATTAAATGAGATTAGTTAAGTGAATGAACTTCAACTAATTTAAGTTAACTTAAAATTAACTTGATGCACAGAATCAATAATCCAGGTAAATAACACGCTGTCCAAAAGCCTTTTTCTAAACTACGTAGGTTCCACGAGGCATCATATAATCTGTGAGCAACAAATTCAAAATTCAAAATGAAGATATTTTGCTACATCATTTTTCTTGTAAATTCTTCGATTTGTTTCGCTGCCCGTTTTGCGAACACAAATTATACGAGCGTATTGCTTCATCTATTCAATAACATTAATGAAGCTACATAGGCTATGTAAATGTAAACATCAAGTTATGTGCGTGATATTTAGAGTTACTCTTTAATACAATACTAGTATAGCAGTGACAAACACCGCAAACAGCCAACGTCACTAGCGGCTAGCAGCGTCATCAACAAATAAACAAAACGCAGAACTACGTGAACAATGAAACATAAATTTCTGTACAAACACTAGTAATTATGACCTTGAAATTACATTTTCGTGAACCACAAATTAAGAGCTTTCGATTGATGTAGATATCATCGTTGTCCGATTCATTTGAAGCAAAATCATGTTTCAAGATGGCTTGACTCAGTTTTTTGAAAATTTCTCGGAAACCACTTAACCACAAATTACCACAAATTGGATTTCGAACTCACTTTTTAACCACTAAATATTGGTGATAAATAAATTAAAAACAATTATTTTGTCAAGCCATCTTGATATATGCTGTTGTTTGCACAAAAAAATACTACAGGCATAATATCGTCAGATATAAACGATATTCTTTCGAGTGTTGTTGAATATATTTCAAGAATTGGGTCCTAAAGCTATGCTAATTTATATATATCATTTGAAAAAGCCGCGTTTTCTGAGCAAAACGTGATTTTTAAAAAATCTTTTTCCCTCGGTTTTTAAATGAAGAATGCAAAAACTGCTCGAAAGGTCTTAGATGACGTTTCGCCCATGTACGGTATATGGGAGAACTGTCATTTAAGGCATTTCGAGCAGTTTTTTATGCTTCATTTAAAAATCGAAGGCAAACGATTAACATTGTTTAAAAATCACGTTTTGCTCAGAAAATTGCACTCTTCTAGCTGATATAAAAAAATCAAAAAACCGTTTAAAACTTTAGGACCCCATTGATTTCCAGGGGAGGCTGAAAATTAAAATACGTACAGTCGCTGAGCAAACACATTGACTTTGTCTGCAGTCTCTGTATATTTTGTAACAAAAATAACAAAAAATCCTCTAATTACAGTGTTTCATACAACCCTAGGGCTGTATACAACCCTAAAGCTGTATACCTGGGTCTCCTACGAAAGGCAGAAAATCAAAAGGCAGAATAACGAAAGGCAGAATCACGAAAAGCAGAATTACGAAAGGCAGAATATTTCATAAGGCAGAATAACGAATGGCAGAATCACAAAGAGCACGAATGGCAGAATCAAAAAATGGTCTATTTTCTTTTTTGGCCGACTCTATTGTCCAAGTGTATGCCAAGTGACTTAACTAAGGGAAAGAAAACCTGTTTGAATAATCCTACACGCTCCGTCTATTTTACCCTAAACTGAGTAACATCTACTCTGTTTTATATTTCTATGCTAAACGTCAAAAACTGAGTAACACTGATTGTTTGAACTGAGTAATATTTACTCAGATTCTATCCATAGCCGTATTTACTCATTTTTGCGTAATGTGTGTGTATGTCAAAACTTTTCAAGCACTAAAAGCAGTATATATTCTGATGCTAATATTCGACGTTTTATCAGTTATTTCTAAAGTGTTACTAAAAGTTGTAAATTCGTTCGAGCCCGAACCACTAACGGAGTCGAAGATTTTAAAATGTACCTGGCATCTCTCGAGAAAGAGCAACCTCACATTGCTTGTATTAGAAGGCCTTTCGAAACAGGTCGAATGTTCGTTGTCGTTACCAGGTAGATTTCCTTAAATGTACCAGATTCAAATTAATGTTTGGAATCAAAACAGATTTACACATGATTACGGACTTAATGTCAAGTACCTTATATAAAAGATTAAACAACAGTTCCCGAGCAACTGTTAACCGTATCGCTGCTGTTTTAAAAGAAGCCGCCAAGGCAGAAGATGTTGAAGTTGTTTGAACTATGTTCATTGGACTACTTTTTATCATTTATGAATAAACAATTGATGATTTGCGTTCAATTGGTGGTTTTTCATTTCAATTGATATCTGAAATAATTCCTTGAAAAATATTTGAATTACAAAATTGGGTAACTTTCACTTAGTTTCGTTGATTTGTGATTAATCGGAACAGAGTAAAATTTGCTCAGTTTCTGACAGATAGATATGTTAACCAAAAGTGAGTAATAGCACAAATACTCTATTTAGAGTATGTCCACTTTTAACGAAACAGAGTGACATTTAACTCAGTTTAGAATTAAATTAAATGAGCGTGTAGAAAACCAGTAGATCAGTTGTTTGTATGCGAAAGGCCGCCGCTTCCGACGGATGGTCGGTGGCCGGCGGCCAAACCAGTTTGCGCGTTTCGGATCTAATAATTAGGCTTGATTTGCACCTCATATCAAAACTGGTCATTGCTTGTGACCAGTTGTTATGTCTGGTTACCAAATAATATTGAATAATAAAGGTAGAGTAGCAGCTTTTATACCGTGACCTGGATTCGCACCAATTTGTCATCACGCACTTGGCTATCGTAAGTCAGGTTTTGCTATCTGTGATTCTGCGTTTCGTGCCCTTCGAAATTCTGCCTTTTGAAATATTCTGCCTTGTGTGTACGGTCATAGAGTTCTGCCTTTCATGATTCTGCTTTTCGTGCTTCTGCCTTTCGTGATTCTGCCTTCTGTGGCGAACCCGTTTGTCTTATGTCAATGTATTTCTTGCAAAAGGTTGTGAACCACCGGTAACAATAATGAGTAACAGCAGAAGCTATGTGCAGCGTCACGATTTCACTCGTTGCCGTATCCAGAACAAATGTAAAGTTAAAATATTTCAAGGCTATTTTTGTATCAAGTTGCACTGAGGTATCTTGATTTAGGGAATTACTACGAAGAGGTGATAGAGATGAGCGCAAATAGTGCATTCCTGGTTAACTAGGTATAATATTCTATCGACCGGGAATGCGAGCATTGAGCGACCAATTGGAGGTCGAATTCTGCGTTTCAACCAGGCTCTATGTTCTTCAATAGTAATACACTATTAAGCATCACATTCCGCGTATAGGTGAACGCATAGCTAAGTTTTCGAGCGATTGCTGTAAGAATTAGAGAAATCTGTTGGAAATTGACTGAGTTTTAAAGCCTGTAGTACACTCTTTGTCTAATGGTCAAATATTTGACCTTCTGACATAATGGTCAAATTTATTTGACATCATGGTTGTTGTTTGCCCATGTTTGCCCCATGTTAAAATTGAGAGTGACAAACAATTATCTTTGACCAAATTTTTATCTGTCAAAAAGTGCCAAATATTTGACGCTTGGTCAAATAGTGTAATACAGGCCTAAGCATTTGCAAGTGGACGCTCTCGATGTTTTCGGTTTTTCAATTAGTTGCCGTAAACGTATTCTTCACTAAATGCGATCATATGTTGATTCTCAAGTTAGTTTGAATTATGGCAAATTGGTTTGTTGTTGTTATTGAGTTTCTTAGTAGTGCAGATTAAACCGCTAGATTAATTATGTTTTTGCAGCAATAAAACATTCAATTTCCTATTTCACAAAAAAGTTGGGTTACGTTGTACATTGTTAATGCGTTGCGCGCGAAGTCCCTTGGCTTTTGGTCTACAGTATAATCACAGACAAACAGATGAGCCTCTTCGAACAAAAATCCTGAAAAATTTTCGTCCTTATTCGAAACGTTACACTCATGCACCATGTGAGCTTATTTCCTACTAACTTATTTTCGTAGAACGGTTTATGTCTTTGCTAATGGGTGCGCACGCTTGCTAAAATGAACACAAGCGGGATTAATGATGGTGGACGCTTTCTTATATCGACACTAGCGGCATTATTGCCCACCAAACAAAATTTCAAAATTATCATTTTTTTTCGGTCGATGATATCGTCATCAAGTGGCACGCCTGTTTGTCTGTTGTGTATCTTTAAAATAACTCAAGACAAGCGCCAAGTTATAATTCCGTACGTTAGCTGTTGCTTGGAGAGCTAGCCAAACACGCCCTTCAAGTGAACTATTTTATTTCTGCAGTCAAGTACAAATTACAATCGGCCATTCTCAGGGCCTCAAGCACATTCTTTAAGCAATGCTGAGTTTTCTTGCCATGCAGATTATGACATGTGCAGTTCTACATTAATTTATTCCAAGTGAATAATAAGTGACCCTTAAATCTCTTATAAAGAATTGTTTTCCACTAAATGTGAACTTATTTTGGTTATCGCACTGAAAATATGTTTTTTGCCTTTCTCCTTTAAAGGTATAGCAATCACTGCAAAAACTTAAGGTACGAAAGTGCTCCAAAGGGCCGAATGTCGTATACCACTCGACTCAGTTCGACGAGCTGAGTATTTTCTGTATGTATGTATGTATGAGTGTATGTGTGTGTGTATGTGTATGTGAGTATGTGCAATTTTTTTTCTCACTCACCTTTCTCACCCACCTCACCACCTAAAATTAATAGCAAATGAAAGGTCTAGTTGCCCCATAGGTTGCTATTGAAATTCATTGTAATCGGATTTTTAGTTTAGATGTTATGTATCAAAATGTAGAAATCAGTTCGAGTTCAGCTATCAACCGAGTCGCACGTTTCACACGAAGCTCTTGGTATAAAGTGCGGCTGATAAGCTTTGTTCTATCATACAATAGCGTTTCTTTGTTCGACTTCAAGGTCGAATAGTCGAACCTTGTGATCTTTTTTTAATTCGTGACCAGTAAAACAAAGACAATCAAAGTGATCCGGAATTCAGTATCGTCAAGAGAAGCAATAAGAACTACCCAGACTAGTTACCGGTGTTGGCATGATGCCGCCCGGCGGCGGCAGCAGCGACGGACCAGCTCCTGGAGGAAGGGGTTTCCCCGCGTTGGGTTTAATCTCGCAACGACAGGATGGACGTTACCTTCTTCTTACGCGCTCGGACGAAGGTGAGACGCTGGAAGGAGTTTCACCATTTTTGATCGATAAAGCGATCAAAAACTGCTGTGGGGACGTGGCCAGCGTGAAACGTATTCGAGAAGGAAAAATATTAATCCAGACACACAACGAAAAGCAAGCGAACCAACTGAAGAAACTAACCTCACTTATTGATGGATTGAACATAACCATATCCGAACACGCCACGTTGAATACATGCAAGGTAGTGATCACGTGTCACGATCTAAGAGATATCGATGAGAAGGAAATTTTCCGAACACGCCACGTTGAATACATGCAAGGTAGTGATCACGTGTCACGATCTAAAAGATATCGACGAGAAGGAAATTTTGCAATAGCTCAATGGGCAAAAAGTGACTCACGTGCAGCAAATTAAGCGAAAAGCAAACGGTCAACTCATCAAAACCCCTTCCTTCATACTGACAATCTCTTCAACAATACGACCAGAACGAGTCAAAGTAGGATTTCTCAGTGTACCAGCTCGCCCATACTATCCACGACCTGTGCGTTGTTTTCAGTGTTGGAGGATCGGCCATCTTGCTCGTGAATGTCGAAGAGAAAAAACATGTGTTAACTGTTCGGAAGAATATCACGGCAAAGAGTGTTCGAAACCATCAAAATGCGTCAACTGTAATGGAAGTCACCCAGCTAACAACCCGAAATGTGACGTCTGGAACACGGAAATGGATTTGTATTTGTATTTGTATTTGTATTTATAATTTAAAATCATTGGACATCTGGGTCTTTATGAAATAATCTTATTCTAACTTAAAGTGACATGGAACACAAACGCTGACGAAAAGCAACAGTTGACAAGTTAAAATCAAACAAATCGTATGCCTCCTGGAATCTTCTGCTTATAGAGTTGATGGGATCATTTAAACCATGTCTCGTATTCCTAGCAGTGGCTTGAATAAGTTGCCTAGGCCGAAGAACACGTGTGGGTGCATAAAGTCGCATACGACTCAACAATTCAGCGCTGTGGATTTCAGCCTTAAGTATTTTTGCTCCAAAGACTGCTTGACTGATTACACGTCTGCTGTGAAGTGGTTCGATACCGAGCAATGCGCACCGGCTTTCATATGGCGGGAGATTCAGTGGATCACGCCAGTTCAGGCTATGAAGAGCACGTCTAACAAACTTACGTTGCACCGACTCAATCCGCGTGATCCAAGTCGTTTCATATGGACTCCACACAACAGCTGCATATTCCAGGATCGGTCTCACTAAAGAGCAAAATAAAGCTCTCACACATGTGGGATCGTTGAAATCTTTGGCAATTTTCATAATGAATCCCATTTGCCGATTGGCTTTGTGGATATTATTCGTACGAAAATTGATCAGGAAATTAGTTTTGCAGAGGCCAGGAAGATTGTTGAATCACGTAAGCAAACGGAGCAAACCTACGCAAGCAGATTGATCGGAACAGAGAAGACCTGTCCGTGTAAATGCACCTGTGGTCAAGTTGCCAAGGCAGAAGGATCTACTACAAATACAAAAGCTTCGACGTCATCTGAGATCAACAGCAGCCAAATTCCAACTAAATTAAACGATATCAGCCCACCTAGCTCCCCCAGAACGAAACGTGCTAAGCAAGACGGAAAAACCAGCGATGATGAAACACCTGCAACCCAGAAGACTGTAAGAAAAGAGATGGACAATGACAAACCTGATTCCGAAGCAATCAAGAAAACTCGCGGACGAACAAGAAAGAAACCAACGCCGGAAACCAGGAACAGAACCGATGCTGAGAATGGACCGAGTGAGATGGAATTATAAATCACCAAAATGCACAACACACCCACTTCATATTCAAACGCGCAACCGCCAACCCTGGTATCTTGGAATATCCAAGGTTTCCGGACAGGAAAGCCTGAACTAGATTTAATCATTCTCGATAAAAAACCAGTAATCATTTGTCTTCAAGAAACCATGTGTCCCTCGAGTAAACCACTGACCATCACCGGATATAAGGTATATCACCGGCCGCGACAAAGCGGTATGCGAGCTGCAGGAGGAGTTATCGTCGCCGTTAAAAGCGGGATTGACAGTGAAGAGGTGGAAACAGATTAACTGCTAGAAGCTATAGCCATCAAGGTAGGTCCCCACTTAACATCACTGTTTTAAATATGTATCTGCCACCTGGAGATTCGATTAATAAAAATGAAATAGGCTCCCTTATTACCGAAATTTCCCACCCCTTTCTACTCGTGGGAGACAGGAATGCGCACCACCCCCTTTGGGGCTCGGAGTGCACTTCACCCAGAGGCTGCGATATAGAAGAAGTGTTAAATGAGCATAGCCTTGTCGTGCTAAAAAGCGGAGAACCAACATTCATTAGCCACTCTACCGGTAGAGGATCTTGTATTGATTTGGCTTGCTGTTCAAATGAACTGGCAGGACAGATTGACTTTTATGCAGAGAAGATACTCATGGCAGCGATCATGTCCCTGTGTTTCTAAGGTTCCCTGGATCCATCAGGCCGGTGTCATATCGGACAAAATGGAAAATAGAAGAGGCCGATTGGCGACAGTATGAAAGCATTCTAAACATCCCGCAAAAAGATAACGCAGAAGAACAAATTGAAGCAATCACTAGCGAAATGCTTAAAGCAGCAGAAATCTCAATACCGAAATCGACGACTTATACCGGACGAAAATCAGTACCCTGGTGGAACGATGCAGTAAAGGCGGTTATAAAGGCGAGAAGAAAGGCGTTGAGAAAGCTCAAATCAATACCGAATACCCACAAAGATAAAGCACTTTTAGCCGAGTCCTTCAAAGAAACTCGAAGCAGAGCTCGTAACGTGATAGAAGCAAAGCAGATGTCTTGGCGAAAGTTTGTTTCGAAATTTAACATCGGGATACCAGTTAAGGAAATGTGGAACAATTTTCACCGAATACAAGGCAAAGTCACTGAAAACCGAATTTACGCTTTAAAAGATCAACATGGGACTGTTACAGACGCAACGTCTATCGCAGAAAAGTTAGCTAACTCTTTCCAATCTACATCAAGCAACGATTCATATTCGCCTCAGTTTAGGCAACACAAGAACACAGTTGAAAGCCAACCGCTTATCATCCCAGATGCTGCAAACGAAGGATACAACGAGCATTTTACCTTAAACGAATTGGAAGAAGCGCTTGAAGGTTTGAAAGCTTCATCACCGGGAGAAGACAACATACATTACGAGATAATTATCCACCTTCCAATAGACTGCAAAAAACAATTACTTGAAGCATATAATCGTTTGTGGGAAGAATCTCTGTACCCAGAAAGCTGGACTAAATCGATAGTTGTTCCAATTTTCAAGAATAAAGGAGAACGCACAAATCCACAAAACTACAGACCAATTTTCCTTAACAGCTGTATGGGAAATGTTTTCGAGAAAATGCTGAATAACCGTTTAATGTACATTCTCGAAACAAAAAGGCTACTTGATCAGCACCAGTATGCGTTCAGAAAAGGGCGATCTACTACAGACCACCTGGTTACAATAGAGAAGGTAGTACGCGAAGCTTTACATAAGTGTAAATATGCACAAGCAGTTTTTTTTAGACATCTCGAAGGCCTACGACACGACTTGGAGAAGACTTATTCTGGATAGACTTAGTAGCTGGAACATAGGTGGTCGAATGCTTCAATTTATTGAGCAATCTTTGCGAGAAAGAACGTTTAGAGTGGTAGCAAATGGCGTGTTTTCTGAGAGAAAGCGAATGGAGACAGTACTATGCCAGGGATCAGAGAGCTTCGTAGCCGCAAGATTACAGAGTCCGCTTTGCTAAGCGAGTGGTCGTGGGTTCGAATCTTAGTAGAATCAGGCCATTTGGTTGTCAAAGGACTTTAACATGGGTTCATTCTCAGGCTCTCTACTACATACCCTTCCTTCAAGCTGAATTCTATAGTACCCTTGCTGACTTTCATCCTAACAAAAAAGTCCCTCTTATAATAAAACTGTTCTGAGTACCGTATAATAGTTCTCTTCAGGGAATTGTAATTATGACGCGGTCTTGGCTGGAGGAACGAGGTTTCGATACGACTCCTTCCTCTTGACAAAATAAGTCCTTCTTATAATAAAACTGATTTCAGAAATATTTACCCTCTACAGGGAATTGTAATTGGCGATATTGGCACAAGGAACGAGGTTTCGATAAGACTCCTTCCTCTTGACATAATAAGTCCCTCTTAGAATAAACCTGGCCAGAGAGGAACGTTAGGTGTAGCCTCAGTTCAGGCAATTGTAATTTGGCAATATTGGTAGGATAGAAAAAAGGCTCGGTATAGTAGAGCATTAAGCTTGAAATGCAAGGGTAAACTCTCACACACAAGCACGGATATAAATTTAAAAAAAAGCGTATCATTCACTTCAATAGTGATACTGCCAATAATATGAAGTGCGGAATACAGAAAACACCTGGGCAATATCACAAGAGATCAAAATGTCTCTGGTCGCAGTGATGAGCCCACACAGAGAAAAAAAATGCCAGGGATCAGTCCTCAGCGTAACCCTATTTCTGATAGCTATCGATACTTTAAATCAATTTCTACCTAACAACGTCACTTGCTTGATATACGCTGATGATGTTGTCCTTCTCGCCGAAGGATGCAGCTCAGAAGAACTGGCTGAAAAACTCCAAGAAGCGTTGGATTCAATAAGTGAATGGGAGGCTAAAACAGGGTTTGCAAATTCTCCTAGTAAATGTGCCACAGTAATTTTCAAAAACATACAGGCAAGAAAAATCTCCAGCTTACTCACCCTGGGAAACTCAGTGATTTCTTTTAAAAAAAAACACATAAATGTCTTGGAGTGACATTCGACCATAATTTACAATTCAAACAGCACATCGAAGAAGTTAGAGCAGCCTGTTTGCATCGTTTACAGTTCCTGAAATGCATAGCAAACAAAAACTGGGGTGGTGATAGAGAAACATTGACTAAGCTGTACAAGTCAACCCATATTAGAAAAGATGCTGTATTCCGCGCCAATACTTTCCTCAATTAGTGGTATATCGTTGAGACGTTTAGAAGTTATACACAATGCTGGTCTACGTGCAATAAGTGGTGCATTTTATACCAGCCATATTGTTAGTATTCAGGCAGAAATTGGAATTCCCTGCCTAAAATCGTTAATCGAGCAACGAACAGCCATGTATTGCATTAAGAAAGAGTCTCAAGAAAGAACAACCGAAAATAATACGAGTAGCATACCAAGAGTCTCCATTGAGGATCACTCTGAATTGTCGTCGTCCTTTTCTTCAGATAGCGAAAGTTCAGGTGAGCTGTGGAACACTCAGCCGTTATCGGATATGCCTACATCATCTTTCGAAAGAAGCAGGAAAATTTTGGAAGACCTAGAAGCAAATCTTCCTATCACACACTGTTTGCGCACTCCTGAAAGTGCTCCGTGGCATCGAAGTACAATATCAGTTGATACTACTATGATCAGAGCGAAACTCCAATCGAATAATGCTACACTCCTGAGACATGCTTTTTTTTCACAGAATAACCGATAAATATTCAATATATAGCCAACTATTTACGGATGGATCCAAAACGGTAGATAAATGTGGTTTTAGTGTGGTTCACGGTGATATGGTTATCCGTAATAGAATTTTCAACAATGCCAGTATTTTTGCAGCAGAAAGTGAAGCAGTAAAACAGCTCTCCTCTGGGTGGCTGAACAAGAAGGTGCGGGGGCCTATCTGATCTGTACCGATTCGTTAAGCGTTCTTGACAGTCTTCGAAAGCAAAAAAATTAGAACCAAGTGGAGAGATGACATCGCACAGATTTATAGACAATGCACCGAATCGCGAAAAGCTATAACGTTCATGTGGGTTCAAGCCACGTTGGGATACCTGGGAACGAGCGGGCTGACAAAGAGGCTAAATTGGCCTTAGAACAAGAACCCGATGATGGTACCATATTACACTACAGTGAAGCCAAAAGATGCATAAAACACTGCATAACCCAGAGGTGGCAGTGCCAATGGCATGTAATTACAGAAAATAAATTACGTGAAATCAAGAACGTGGTATCTAAATTCAAGTGTAAAGCTCAAACCAGAAGGGATAATGTTGTATTAACGCGACTGCGTATAGGACACGCACAGCTCACACACAATTACCTGTTAGTGCCACGATGTAGGAAATGCAACGACTTATTGACAGTGAAACATATCATTGTGAATTGCCAAGGATACGATGAAGAAAGAAAAAGAATAAATATTAGTCCAAACCATCGAGAAGCGTTAGCTGATAGTGACGATAGAATAGAAAAAGTGCTAGATTTTTTCAGAACTATTGATTTGTATAATCTCATTTAGTTACTACAAGAAGAATAATGTTGTAAACTATTTATTGTAAACTTGCTTTAGAAGACCCGAATGGCACAGAGTTAAAGGGTCTTAAAATAAATAAATAATAATAAATAAAATGTAGAAATCACGAAAAATCAATAACTTAGAAACTACACAATCGATTTTAACAAAACAGTTGTAAAATGAACGGGCTGTCTCCAACCCTTAACTTTTAAATTTCATAATGATTAAACATATGGTTCAAAAGTTAAAAATCCTTAACCAATGATTAAACATGAGGTTCAAAAATTTTCAAAAGAAACGTGTTCCGGGAGGCTCACTCATTTTTCTTGGATTTAGCTAAATCATTTTTTTTTTTTTTCAAAATTAGTGTCGTATTGAAGGTCTAATCACCCCACAAAACCCTATTGAATTTTTCTTTCATACTATAACTTTGTCCGTTATGTATGAAAGAAGGAAATCACCTTTTGAAAAGAAACATATTTTAAAGAGTGCTTAAGCTCACTAAATTTTTTCAGAATGGTTGGACCGATTTTCACAAAACTAATCTCAAACATACTAAAATTATTACTTTATATAAAACATCAATATTCTAGAACCCGAAGAGTGGATATACCTTCATTGGATTATAATTGACAATTTAGGGATGTTTTCCAGAAACCGGAAGCTGCAGAATTTGGCAGTAAAGTATAGAGTTCACCCCGGCTTCCTGAAAAACATTGGGTAATATTTGTCCTTTTAGGTTGTTTTCCATGAATCGGAACTACTATCTAGAAAGTTAAAGTAACGTCTCAATTTGATTTCTGGCCTCTGGGTATAACGCTTCCGCAATACTCATAAGGAACGATATTTGGTCACTTTAAGCTGTTTTCCAGAAACTGAAGGTCGCCATCTTCGCCATCGAA
Organism: Wyeomyia smithii; assembly: GCF_029784165.1. Classification (NCBI taxonomy): domain Eukaryota; kingdom Metazoa; phylum Arthropoda; class Insecta; order Diptera; family Culicidae; genus Wyeomyia; species Wyeomyia smithii. Next base: position 145,343,702 of record NC_073696.1, on the reverse strand, counting down.
ATACCTAGATTAGGCAGAATTTGGCCATTTTAGAATGTATTCTGGTAACCAGGAGTAGTCATCTGGATTTTTCGCCTGATGTATTTGAAACATATTTATTTTATGGTATTTGCATGTGTATGTGTTAATGTGTGCTCATATGTGTGTGAATTTTATGTTTTAAATATTTGGTATAGTTGTGCTGTTGACTTCCAGAAATTCGTTATTTATAGTGGAGAATAAATCCAGCAAAAATTTTCTAGGTGTATTTTTTTTCTAAAAATTGAAGTGTTTCGTTGAAGTTTCGTGTAAATCTACTTTAACAAATAATAAGTCACTACACTTTTCACTTTTTATTCACTTTCACTATTTAATTCTATCACTTTTCACTTGCAAATACGTATTTCGGCACTGACATAGTGCCTTCGTCAGTGCTTATTTGGACTGTGGAGAAAATAGCGAAACCCCAAGAATTTTATACCTAATTAGGTAAACGACTGGGACAAATTTTAACTCAGAAAACGTAAACAACTTGAGTTAGGTAGATAAATGTGCGGCCTGGTGATCCATGCTTTGTCGAAGAGTTTTCGGTAGAAATTTAAAAAGCCAAGAGAAATAATTACCCTGATCTCTGTTAAGGAGGGTAGCTGGGTTTTGTTTGAAAATTTCTAAACTTTCTGCGACATCTAATTTCCAAGGGGATGTTACTGATCGAACTAGACTAATGTTGTCGGTAGTCATAGCGTGCTCTTCATGAAATATATGTTCGGCTATTTTGGATCTGAAATGGTGAGTTATTCCTTTTTCTAAGTCTTTCTTAGCCTTTACAAGTTCTGAAGTATGTTCCTTAAACCGGATGTCTAAATTTCTTTTTGTTTGGCCAATACAAGGTAAAGAGCTTTGTATTGCCTCAATATATATCCTTCCAGAGCACAGGTTGGGCAATAGCTGCTCTTTGATTTAATAGAACTTCTTCCCTCGCCACGTTTGATTTTGGGATACTTCAACTCTCATGGTGTGGCTTGGGGTTCCCCTTACAATGAAAACCGCTCCTCTTTAATCTATGACCTTTGCGATGACTTCGACATGACTATTTTAAACAACGGTGAAATGACACGTATCCCGAAACCTCCAGCGCGCCCAAGCGTTTTGGATCTATCCTTATGTTCGACGTCGCTACGGTTGGATTGCACATGAAAGGTAATCCTCGATCCTCACGGTAGCGACCATTTGCCTATTCTTATTTCAATTACTAACGGGTCAACTCGCATGCGACCAATTGACATTCCGTATGACCTCACACGGAATGTCGATTGGAAGTTATACGAGGAAATGATTCCAAAAGCGGTCGAGTCGATTCTACATCATCCACCACTTGAAGAAGACAACCTCCTCGCGGGCTTGATTCTTGACGCCGAGTTGCAAGCCCAAATGATGAAATATCCCGGCGTAACGATCAAAGAACGGCCTTCCACTCCGTGGTGGGACCAAGAGTGCTCCGATGTCTACACGCAAAGATCCGACGCGTTTTTGGCCTTCCAGAAGGGATGTATACCCGGCGACTATTTACGGTATTCAGAGCTTGATACCAAGCTTAAAAGATTGGCGTCGGTTCGTGAACGAGACGTCGAGGGAGACATCGATGAGCACTCTTTGGAACACAGCCCAAAGAATGCGGAATCGCGTAACGGTCAACGAAAGCGAGGAGTCTTCAAGTCGGTGGATATTTGATTTTGCCAGGAAAGTATGTCCGGACTCTGTTCCTGCGCAAAACTTTGTTCGCGATACGTCTCCGGGTCACGACGCGATAGAATCACCTTTTACGATGGCAGAATTTTCAGTTGCCCTCCTGTCCTGTAACAATAACGCGCCTGGGTTAGATAGAATAAAATTCAACTTGTTGAAGAATCTACCCGGCAATGCCAAGAGGCGCTTGTTGAACTTGTTCAATAAGTTCCTGGAGCAAAACATTGTACCGCAGGATTGGAGGCAAGTGAAGGTGATCGCTATCCAAAAACCAGGGAAACCAGCTTCTGATCACAACTCTTATAAGCTGATTGCAATGCTATCCTGTATCCGGAAATTGATGGAAAAAATGATATTCCGTCGTTTAGACCATTGGGTCGAATTAAATGGTCTAATATCAGATACTCAATTTGGCTTCCGCCGTGCTAAAGGGACGAATGATTGTCTTGCGTTGCTTTCAACAGATGTTCAGCTGGCGTATGCTCACAAAGAACAAATGGCGTCTGCGTTCTTGGACATTAAGGGGGCTTTTGATTCCGTTTCTATTGACATTCTTTCGGGTAAACTTCACCGACAAGGATTTTCTCCAATTTCGAACAATTTTTTGCACAATTTGTTGTACGAAATGCACATGCATTTTACGCACGGCGATTTGAAAACTTTTCGCATTAGCTACATGGGTCTTCCCTGGGGCTCATGTTTAAGCCCCCTTCTTTACAATTTTTATGTAAATGACATCGACGAATGTCTGGCAAATTCATGCACGATAAGACAACTTGCAGACGAAAGTGTAATCTCTGTTACAGGAGCCAAAGCTGCCGATTTGCAAGGACCATTGCAAGATACCTTGGACAATTTGTCTGCTTGGGCTTTACAGCTAGGTATCGAATTCTCTCCGGAGAAGACTGAGATAGTAGTTTTTTTCTAGGAAGCATGAACCTGCTCAGCTTCAAACACAATTAATGGGTAAAACGATTTCTCAGGTTTTGGTACATAAATATCTTGGTGTATGGTTCGACTCTAAAGGCACCTGGGGTTGTCACGTGAGGTATCTGATGAAAAAATGTCAACAAAGAGTGAATTTTCTTCGTACAATAACCGGACAATGGTGGGGAGCCCACCCAGGAGACCTTATAAGGCTTTACCAAACAACGATATTGTCTGTAATTGAGTACGGGTGTTTCTGCTTCCGCTCCGCAGCAAACACACATTTAATCAAACTGGAGCGAATACAATATCGTTGTTTGCGTATCGCCTTGGGTTGCATGCAATCGACCCATACGATGAGTTCGGAGGTCTTAGCTGGAGTACTACCATTGAAAAACCGCTTCTGAGCCTGTCTTCTCGTATTCTCATCAAATGTGAGGTCTTGAACCGTCCCGTGATTGAAAATTTTGAAAGGTTAATCGAACTTAATTCTCAAACCCGTTTTATGACATTGTATTTCAATCACATGTCCCAAAATATTAACCCTCCTTTGAATATTCCAAATCGTGTCGACTTATCAAATACTTCTGATTCTACTGTGTTTTCCGATACATCCATGATAGAAGAAACTCGTGGAATCCCGGATCATTTACGCGTGCAGCAGATCCCCAAATTTTTTCCAATAAATATCGAAATATCAACTGCGACAATATGTTCTACACTGACGGATCACTTCTTGATGGGTCCACTGGCTTCGGTATTTTCAATAACAATTTAACCGTCTCCCATAAGCTCGATAATCCTGCTTCTGTTTACGTCGCAGAATTAGCTGCAATTCAGTACACCCTAGGGATTATCGAAAAAATGCCCACGGACCATTATTTCATCTTTACGGACAGTCTCAGTTCCATTGAGGCTCTCCGATCGATGAAAGATGTTAAGCACTCTCTGTATTTCCTGGGGAAAATACGGGAACATGTTAGTGCTTTATCCGAAAAATCTACTCAGATTACCTTAGCGTGGGTCCCTTCTCACTGCTCGATACCGGGCAATGAGAAAGCGTACTCTTTGGCTAAGGTGGGCGCAACAAACGGTGATATTTATGAAAGACCAATTGCTTTTAATGAATTTTTCACATTTGTACGTCAGAATACGATCATCAGTTGGCAAAATGCTTGGACCAGAGGGGAATTGGGAAGGTGGTTACATTCCATAATCCCCAAGGTATCGACGAACCCGTGGTTCAAGGGGTTGGATGTAGGTCGGAATTTCATTTGCGTGATGTCCCGGCTTATGTCCAATCACTATAGATTTGACGCGCATCTCCGTCGTGTTGGGCACGGGGAAAGTGGTATCTGTGCCTGTGGTGAAGGTTATCACGACATAGAACTGTACACCGTTACGCCAGGTCTAAATTAATAGTTTCCCTTCAGGCCGAGGGTAGACAGCCGGCTGTTCCTGTTCGTGATGTCTTGGCTAGCCGTGACCTATCCTACATGTCCCTTATAAACGTTTTCCTGAAATCCATCCACGCCCCAGTTTAGTCCTATCCCCTTCCGCCTACATCCAACCAAACGACAAGAACACGTTAAGACCCCGGATCTGGAAACAGCAATCAGACCCGCACGATACTCTCAGGGCCCGAGAGAGACAACCCAATATACCAGTGCGTAATATCTTGGCCCAGCAGCGGAACAAATTTAATATGCTGCTTACCAATGGCAACGGTAAACCATCAAACAACAAACCAGTGCTTTTAATGCAAAACATCCTAGCTTTAAGTTAGATTTAGTTTTAGCTCGTAGTCGGCAGCGAGGATAAAAAATTTGCCTTTAGTTATTAAGATACTTTAGAAAGTAAGCTACCAGATATAATTGGCGCCGTTAAACATTGAATTGTATTTGTGCCGTGTCAAATAAATTATAGATGAAAAAAAAGCGTGCGTCACACACAGTACGCTTTCGCTCGTGAATGTAGAAAAACTGTCGCCTCTCATACAAAGATAGGGATGGTCATTCATCACTCGCGCATCAAAGAAATGCACACAGTCATTTGTTTGGCGATGTTATTTTGACCTCTGTCTGTCTACTTTCGTTCTATCCATGCTGAGAATTATTATTACAACAACAATGATATGAGTAATTTCTTAAATTGCCTAATTCTCTTTTCTAAAAAAAATGTCAAAATACGTTTGAGGAGAAAAACTGCGTGGTGCTGAGTACTCGTTTGACATATTTGTTCAAGAATGTATTTAGACAGTGAGCCTTGCCGCCGTCAGAAGAAAAAGAAGACGATTATCGAAGTGAAAAGCGGTGTTGCCACAGGTATAGATTTATCTGGAAAAGTACAAATTTTTCATTTTTTCTGGTACAGATTACAGATTTTTGTCAAAAGGTACAGATGGGTACATATTTTTTAAGGGTCAGTTACACTTGAAACCATTTGAGATGCATCTCTTGAAAAACAGAACATAACATTTCTGTAAAGCTCGATGCGAAGAACCAACTAGAGTTTTCATGCAAACGCTATTGTTGTCCTGCTCCCTTTCTCGGGAACAACAAATTCCAAATTTAATAAATATATGTACCAATAGAATCATCAACTAAATGAATAACTTGTAACTTCTGAACTTTTGACGTTGACTAACGTCTATATCGAAGTAAGATGCCTGAATTTGAAAATCTAGTAATTCAACCAGGGAAAACCAGGGAAATGTGGTCAGGTTTTGAGCGCTTATATATCAGTCATTTCTTTTCAGAATTTCGAGGTTTTGGCATTAACCGATCAGAAATTCTTCCACGGTTGAATGTATGTAACAAAAATAACCTATTGTTTGAGATACACTATTGAAAAGTTGATAAATAACATCGATTGTCTAAATCATACCAAGCAACCAATCACCACCTCTTTTCACAAGAACAGTCGACACTAACGGATACAACCGATCTGACTTTGTAAACGATTTGTTGTTGTTGTTGTTCACTCGAGGTCGCTTTCTGTTCCTGATATTTTTTAGAGCTATGTTGTAACTTACGAACCAGAGACAAACTGGAAAGATCTTACAGGTACAAGACTCCGCCTTTATTTCAAGATTCTTCCTGTCTCTGGTTCGTAATGCGAATGCACAAAATATTAATTTCATTTCATGTTGGCAGCCGACGGAGCCGGACCGGTAGAGCTCTCGCACACGCAGGGTGGTCACTCAGAGCCCGAAATTAAATTCCAGGTTTTTTCCCGGTTTTTCCCGGTTCGTTCAAATATTTTTTCCGGTTAATTGTACTTCTGAACTCTGTAGTTTTCCATACAGTTGATGATTGAGAAAGCGTGACTTGTGATTAATATCCCAATATGCTCAAAGTCACATCTTAAACGTGTTCAGCCTTATTTAAAGCAAAAAATATTGTCGCCAAATTTCGAAATATGTGACGGACGTCATGTTTTCCGCGAGGAGATGTTTTCTATAAGTATCCTATAAACAACGCATATAATACTCGATACCGGGGATTCCTAGGCCAAATCAAGTTTGTAGGAGCCGCTCTCACCTCAACCATATAAGAATTATGTTACACATTTCTTGCAAAACAATCTTCATTTTAATCAGGCCAATCAGAATTTCACAACACTTGAAAAACATTACTTCAGCAGCTCACGCATCTCCTCACCCATTAGTGCTGCCTCTTTCTGGGTTTCCGCTAGCAGTTTTGCCTTTTTGGCTTCTATAGTTTTAATAGCACGGGCTGTGGCATTCTTCTTCCGGGCTTCTTCATTTTGATCTGACTGCTCCTTCTTATTTGCCTTCAACGGTTCAACATATCGGCTATGTGAAATGCGAGCGTAATGGATCGACGACTTGATGATATCAATTTCGTTTCCTCCACCGACATCCTGTACTGCATCGTGCACCAAGCGCTGCGCTACAATTCTTTCCTCTTTTAGATTCATGACTATGCACTCCTAGTTCACAGACGTGGCATTTCCATGCGATAGAATCGATATATTATTGATAAACACAGTACAGTTAGGAAAGTTCTTGCCTTAACCAGGTATCAGATCTTAACAAAAAGTATCAAGGCGCTTCTCGCTACGGCGCTAGGAAGTCAGCAATGTCTTCGTCGAATGCATACTCAATAGTTGTGTGTATTCTTGGCGACATCTATCAGCTACAGTTCCCGCGAGATTATCTTTGTGAACCATTTGCTCTAGGCTGGGGTGAGATTGTGCCATCCAGCCCGTGACTTGTCAGCCATCTTTTCCGGGTCAGAAGACTAGTCTTTTCTGGTTAAGTATTCAAGGGAACTTATTCAAGAAATTTTGGTTTTGTGATCGCCATGAGATGGCTGACAAACAATGGGTTTGTATGGCAGAATCTCACCCCACTACTACAATCTCACATCCACTAGCCCTATATCACCCCGGCTTGTAATGTACAGCGAAATTCCCGGTTTTCCCCGGTTTTTCCCGGTTCCAAACGATTCCAGGTATTTTCCCGGTTCTCCCGGTTTTCCCGGTTGAGTGGCCACCCTGACACGCAGCTTTATACGTGTTGCGTGTTACTGTGCAAAGAATTTTGAAACGCGCTTTGTTCATTCCATGACTGTACCGATACCACACGAACGATGGAAGCTGATCGTGACGGAGAAAGAAAATTCGGGTTTCAATTTCTGGCTGATCGCGATGGGCGCGTTGATACTTAAGCACCTGTCTATCTGGTGGCTGTTATGGAGTTTTCGGTAGCTGCAGAATTGTTGGAAATGGCAGGCAATTCTATTAAAGAAAACGGGAGAACTAGAATCATCGGCGAATGGTTATCCGAAATAGTGATAATTGAACAAACTTGCCAGTGTTGTTACTGTTGTGAAATATAATAGCACCTTTTGGTGCTCTACAATTATGTGATTGAAGTAGTTAAGATTTTTCATCATTCAACATTGGCTCAAGAACGTGTTGGTGGCCCTGAGAAGGGCTGGTTGTAATTTATTCTTGTTCTCGTGCTAGATGGTAGCAGATAACAGAAATGCAGCACTTACGCTATTGCGTCTCAGAACAAAACGTTTATAGTTTGACATCACAGCAGCATTTCCACCTTCATACTCATATTTACCATAGGCAATATCAAACACGCAACAATCTGCTTCTATTCTACACGGAGACGGGAACATTTTCTTCTTCCAAGCCGCACTACGCGACACAATACATGTTATTTCGTTGCCTCTATGAGAGCTTTATCGGTCCGGCTCGACAGAATGTTCACAAGAAATCGTTTTTGTACATCCGTGTAACGAAACTGAAAAAATCTGTAGAAACTAAAATTAAATGTGGGGCTTATCGGAAAATCGCTCTGAACCAGAATGAATGTGGTGTACTTTTCGTATATTAGTATTACGACAGGCGAAATAATTTTTTTTCGAACGTTGTAGAATGGCATAACTGGAAATAATTAAGTCACATATATTTTTCCAGCTATCCCATTCCACGACGTTCGATAATTTTGTTATGTCAGAGCGGATATCGCGCGCTATCTAACCATGAAGCAGTTACGCGATAATTTAATGATAATTGCAACTACAGCAACCAGCCATTTTCAAGGCTACTAAATATATTTGGAAGAGCATAATGAATGGTTACTAAACTGCAACTGTGGTTTGATGGTGCTGCAATTGCACAGCAGTGTGATGTTTATTACGATTCGTTGATACTGTGCATCAGTATCGGTATATGCGAAAGAAATCCGATTTCAAACAGAATAGTTCGGCAAATTCTGCTCACGGTGCTGAGTCCGTTTTAGAAAATTCATAAAACTTTATCAACAAGGATGTAACGTCTTGAAGAAGACGGCTATTGTTTGTCATCACCGCAGAATTGCAACCCTTATATCCGACACGAAAACAGGAACATTTTCTTCCTTCAAGCCGCGCAACACAAGATACATGTTATATTGTTGCCTTTATTAGGCATCAATAGGTTGGCAGGAGTAATATAACAATTCACTTGGAGCAGCAAACGTACGGCGGTCTGAACTTTGCGGCAAGTGCAATAGTAGAACGTTTGTTGTAATCCACCAAACGGAAAGCATCCGAAGATGTTTCTCCTTACGAGGTTTGACCTGTTGTGACAAATTTCCTGGCTCCTTTGTCACCCGTCTCCGGTGCCATTTCAATGATGATACATATTTTGGCGGGTACACAGTTGACGATGAAATAATGCGCTTTCGCGCTCAAATTTCGCTTACATACCGACAAACACAGATGTATTTTTCGTACATTAGTATTACGACATACGAAATAATATTTTTCGAACGTTATAGAATGATATAACCGGAAATAATCAAGCCATACCCCTTTTCCCAGTTATACCATTCCACAACGTACGAAAGATTTGTTATGTCAAAGCGGATATCGCGCGCAATCTGACCATGAAGCATTTATTCGATAATTAACCCTCTGATGCCCAAGTTTTTTTTTCGCTTGAAAAATTTCTAGCCGCTTTGTTTTGTGATCTGTAACACATGTCTGATAACAAGAAAGCTTCTGTTTTGAAAAATAGTTACTTATTTGAAAAAATATCAAGACCGCCTAAAAGCGGCACTGGGCACCCGCGTAAAGAAACATTACTTCAAAGCGGATTTTTTTTCGAGCTCATTTTATGTTAACTAAATTGCTATGCAGCTAGCGATGATGGAAATCGAAGAAGCAATCCTTCCACAAGGTGATACAAAAATGGCCATTTGCGTCACAAAGGACAAATAATTAGATGTCCCGTTTATTGGTTTGTCCGGCATATATTGTTTCTGAAAAAGTTCCATTTTGATGGAGCACAACTGCTAATCGACGCAAAGTGCTACTCCATTGAAACTGACTGGAAGGTTTGGTTGATATAGTTAATAATTGGTCGAATTTTATATAGCTCATCGTATCCAGAAGGTCCTTCACGAGGAACTGCACTGTCGTCGGTAAAGTGAAGATTTATGTATTATTTGCTCGAAACGATATCTCGGCATAGTTTCTTGGATTGCTATTCATGCATACTCAATCCCATTTCAACGAACACTAGAATAACTAATAACAGACATAAAATACAAAATTCCTACAAATCTGCAAATTTTTCACGGTGTAGTGTTTAAAGTTGTTCCAAAATCTTTGTGGAAAGCGTATAGATTTATCTAAATAGTTGAAGTATTTAAATGAAGTGTGTCCAGCTCTTTGAACTTCTCAGGTAAGGGATCGTGTTTAAAAAGATGAAAGACTTTGGCAATTCAAGTTTTATGCCTTGTTGATGATTTCTTTGAATGCAGGCGCAGCTTCGACTCAAAAATTTATGACTTCAAAAATGTAGAACGCGATGGCCAAGCTTTTTGTTTACCGTTTTTTGGGGCGGTTGGCTAAATGCGCGTCGCATGTGTAAGATAATTAAGTCCTTTGTAATGATCGTCACTATCAAATCATCTAAAATATCACAGTCCAGATTCGTTTCATTGTCAAGCTCCTGCATCATCAAAGCTTCGATTCTTGTCGCCGTTTTATGACTGAACAAGAAACAGTTCAAAAAAACATTACTTGGCATCAACGAAAATTTTTCATGTCGGTAGTGCCCAATGCCGCCTCTAGGCGGTCTTCGCTTTTTTGTAAATTTTTCTGTATTTTAAAGTTGAATAGAAACAAAACTTTTACAAACCTGAAATATAAAGCAATTGAACAGCCACTGATAATTATTCTGAATCAAATTTCTCACTAATAATCTATTAATTTGAATTATCATTACAGGATGAAACGCAAAATAATTAATTTTCCCGATTTAGTTAGTTGTTCACGTTAAAAGTTTGATGGTTGCTATCGTGCGATTCAGATAATCATGATGCCGCAGATAAACATAGTGATGTCAGTTCATTTCATGAGAAAAAAGTGTGAACAGACGTTTTGATGAAGAGGTATTGAATTTCTGATGAAGGCCGTCTAGAGGCAGCACTGGGTATCAGAGGGTTAAATGAAAATTGCAATTACAGCAACCGGCCTTTTAAATTTAAAATTGTTGCTTGAATCGTTCTGGGCTCCAATTTCAGATAGTTTCGTTGAGTTTGCTTTTTGCTTAGATAGGAAAACTTTACCCACTTCGCTAAATTAAATGATTGTCTTGGTAGTGCAGCTACGAAAAAAGGTTTGATTCGAACAAAAGTTTGGTTCGAAGAAAAGTTTGATTCGAATATGTATGAAATGACAGCGATTAAATAAGAGTGATCCATTCTTTTAGTTTATATTATTATTTATAACGTTTTAACGTCTCAGCATTCAGAAATGCACTGTTAGATAATCTTGCAACAAATACTGGAGTTGCAATTTCCTCCACTATTTGTTTTAATGGAATATAAGAATACGGTTGTCAACGTCATGCGGTCGAGTCTTGAATACCACCCTCCTACTATTTTAAGGTTGACAAAAGAGATCCTTTGCAACACAAATCTCACAGGTACAGATTTTAGTACAGATAACCTGAATAAAAAGTACAGATTGAAAAGATTTTTACTCTTCCAGTACAGATGAAAATGTGGCAACAGTAATGAAAAGTGGTATAACCGTGACTGATGACAACTAAAAATTTGGAATTTTTTCTACAGCTGCTAATAAAAGTGGATGAGCTTAAAGAAAAACTGATTTATTTTTCATGAAGATAATATACATTTAGTTGGAAATTTTAGTTGTCGACTGGCGACAATTGATTTTACTCTCATGTCGCATATTATACCTGAGCAATTCTCGCTGAAACAAGGCCACTTGATGCACAAGGTCTTTCAGATTTGATATAAATGCACACAGTTATTAGAAATACAGAAAAAATGATAATGCCATTTTTGTTTGATCGAATTTGTTGACCCCTCGGTCACCAAAGGGTGAAATATTTTCTAGAAAAGTGAAAATTTTAGCAACTCTTGGTGTTTTATTTGAGCTATATCTCTGGAATTCGTTATGAAACCTACTACAAGTAGCACTATTCTGTAAAGAGGAATGATAGGGATTTCATTTGGAGTGATCAGAATTTTGGCGGCCATCTTTAATTTGGCCGCCATATTGGATTATATAAGGAAAATGCAATCTTGCCTTTGTTCGCAACTATCGATTTTCAATCTGAGAGAAGCATCAGAAAGCTGAAAATAAAATGTTATAAAATGCAAGAAAAAAAAAATTGGTGAGCATCAGAGTTAACCATCCAATTGAACGAATTTTTCGAACGAAGTTTTGGCCTGGTTTCAGCGAGAATTGCTCCCCTTTCGTCGCAAAAAGTGCGCTGTATAGCGCATCTGATGTGCTATACAGCGCACTACTTCCCACGTAAGGATATTTGAAGTCGCAGCGAAAAGTCGCGACTTCGGTTCAGTGCTACGACGTTAACGCTACGACGGAGCTCCCCAGCTGGTTTCGAGGTACGATGCTGGCCTAACAAGCCAGTTGTCGTAGGTTCGAGTCTCGGCTCGGGAGAGACTGTTAGTGTCAGTAGGATCGTAGCGGTAGACCCGCAATTGTCCTGTACACTCAACAGTTGGCTGCGAAGTCTGTGTGTCTGTGTCTGTGAAGGTCAAGTTCCGAATCGGAATGTAGCACCAAGGCTTTGCTTTGCTACGACGTTAATACATACATTGTAAAATAACAAAAATATTGAACATTTAAGAAAGGTCCGTTACCGGACTCCGAACGAAGTTTTCTGGTGATACCGAAATAAGAGCGTTGTACGGCCTTCAAGTCCGCTTTTCGAATGCATCCCTTGATTCTACCGATCAAGTGTTCGCAATTCGTTGATCTCCAGTTAGTTTTGCACCGAAAAAAACTCAAAACTCCAAAGAAATTTTCGATTGGACGACACTGAGGTGAATTCGTTGGATTGTGTATTCGAGGTACAAATGAAGTCGAGTGGTTGTTCAGAAACGTTTGTGTTTTTTGACATACACTGGGGTCGCTTTTTACGCGGGTTGTTTTTATGAGTTTTTTTAAATGGGATATTTTTACGATAACGCGGATTATTTTTACTCGATTCGAAAGATTATCTGTACGCGGTATCAAATAAGTTTAGTATAAATATATCAAATCAAATCTTTTAAATGCGGTACAACCAACCGCGTAAAAAGCGACCCTAGTGTACTATGATGATATTTTCTCTGGCCAAAATAGATACTTTTCATCTGTATGGTGTTATGGAAGAAATGGAATCATAATGTTGTTCAAACATTGGTTCTAATATATATTTTATTTGATAGCCAAAGCAATAGGCTTGAACCATGATTTGACAAACAGGAAAAAGATCTTTTCTGTCCCCTACTCTGGCCGGTCTTTTACTAGCTATCTAGCGGATTATAGTTAAGGTTAGCAGTAAACCATACACAATAGAAACCGAAAGATTTTCGCTTTCAAAATGGTTTACCATAAACTTTTTAGCAAAATTGTTGCGCAGTTCATAGCGAACTGTATAATGCACTTGCGAAATGCTCCTTGTTTGGATGCCATTTTGAAAAAAACTGAGCATGCATAAACAAAACAAAAAATACTGACATAAAGTAGAAAGATAGAACTGTCATATACATATTTTCATTTCTCCCTGAACGAGTTTGTTGTGAAGTAAAAGAGCCCCAGAAATTCCAGATTTATAGTTGTCACCCGTTACAAGCCTGCTTCTAACACACTGCGAGCAAGCAAAGTACAATTAATTAGTTGCAGTGGCCGCACGGCGAACGCACTAGATTCGGACAGGATCACTAACATGTCAAACCATGTTTGGCAGTGATAGGGGAACAACGGGCAAGACGGCCACTCTAAGGAAATCATTCATTATTCTGCTCAAAACACAACATTTCAACCAACGATATTCATAATATTCGACATTGATTAGTGCTTTTCAAAAAATAATGCAAACATTTCCTCTTTAGAGTGATTTTATATTTATTTTTATAGTTTTGACTAAAATAAAAACAGTCTCGAAAAACCACTATTTCGCAACGTGCATATGAAATGGACCGGCTGTGCTGGTAAGAAGGACCTATGAAAGACTATAGCAAATTTCTTTTCTATACGGGACGACGCACTGCGCAAAAAATCACGTGTTAAAGCTTACCGTCCGCTGCGCAGAAGGAATCATTCACATCATTTACATGTAGTATATTTACAGGTTTTAACAACGTTTCTAATGATGATTTTTGTTTCAAATGAGAGTCAATGACTTCAGGTCTCATCTCGCATGCTAAGAATGCTGAAAAAAAATAAAATAATTGATGCTATCGTCGTTTTCTTAGACTGTCCATTTTGCGAACACAACAAAGGACCGTCTTGCCCAAGAGGTAAACAATTTTTTGGAATGTGATTTCCAAAAAAAAAAATATTTTCACTAAACTTTCTTCACCCACATGTTTCAAATATGCTTAATTATTCCAATGTCATTGAAAACTATATTTTTCTGAAGTTTCATTGCAGCATAAGCTTAAATTCGACACGGCAAAAACTACATCACATTGCTTTGCTGTTGAGAATGAGCTTATTTTGATTATTTCTCAAATAACTAACCATTGTTTCAATCTACATAATATTTCGAAACTCCCAGAATCCTGTTAGTATGTAACTGGCATAAATGATTTGTGTTACTTTCAATAGTTTATATAGAAATGAGTAACGGTCCATCTTGCCCGTCTTGTCCGTGTTGCCCGTTGCTCCCCTACAGACATGCTTGTATGTTGATTGTTCTCATACAGACGGGAGATTGAAATGGTGATCTCCAATCACCAGTGCCATCCACCGGTTTCCTTTGTTGGTCCGTCTGCTATGAAAGTTTGCGATATATATGAACTTACTACTTGCTGCTGGTTCGGGTAATCAACCTATCTCTACAGTGATTGGATAGATAACGATGATGAAACCTGTGTGGTTTTCTTGAACATTAAAATAATTTACACCTGTTTTAGAACGAGTTGTGAAAATTAACAGAAGCCAATTTTAGAATATTCCATATTTAGCCTTCGGTTGCCCAGAAAACGGCTAAGTCCCAGAAGGTCAATTTTCAGCCAAAAATTTGATTTCCAGGTAGGGGAACAACAGGCAACACGGACAGGGCGGGCATGATGAACCGTTGCTCATTTCCAAATAAACCATTAAAATTAACACAAATCATTTATGCCAGTTACATACCAACAGGATTCTGGGAGTTTTGAGATATTATGCAGATTGAAACAATAGTTAGTTATTTAAGAAATAATCGAATTAAGCTCCCCCTCAACAGCAAAGCAATGTGATGTAGTTTCCGCCGTGTCGAATATAAGCTTTTGTTGCAGTAAAACTTCAGAAAAATATAGTTTTCAATTACATTGGAATAATTGAGCATATTTGAAACATGTGGGTGAAGAAAGTTTAGTGATAATATTATTTTTTTGGAAATCACGTCGATCCAAAAACTTGTTTGCCTTTTGGGCAAGACGGTCAGTTGTTGTGTGGGCAAAATAGGCAGTCTGAGAGAACGACGATAGCACCATTTATTATTCTTTTTTTCAGACTTCTTAGCAACTTTCATTTGAAATAAAAATCATCATAAGAAACGTTGTTAAAACCTGTAAATATACTACACCTAAATGATGTGAACGATTCGATCTGCGCAGCGGACGGTAAACTTTGAACACGTGCTTTTTTGCGCAGCGCGTCGTCCCGCATAGAAAAGAAATTCGCTATAGTCTTTAATAGGTCCGTCTTACCAGTACAGTCGGCCCGTTTCATATGCACGTTGTGAAATAGTGGTTTTTCGAGACTGTTTTTACTTTAGTGAAAACTTATCTAAAACCAATCTAAAAAGGGGAGGTTTGCATTGTTTTATGAAAAGCACTAGTCAATGTCGAATATTAAAAATATCGTTGGTTGAAATGGTGTGTTTTGAGCAGAACAATGAATGATTTCCTTAGGGTGACCGTCTTGCCCGTTGTTCCCCTAATACTAGATCTCGACGTTTTATGCATTTTTAAGTCATTTGGCATCGAAATGGTTTTTCCAATTTCTTGTATTCCGCCCTTGAAGGATTTTCGTGGGTCGAAAAATCACAACTTTGAGCGCTTTGAGGAACTTGAGGAACATTTCTGGCACGGATAACCCTGCTGATTGGGTTTCGGGAGAAATGATGATCAACGAGTTAGGGCAAGCAGGCTCTAGATGTCTGATACGGTTTGGCCAGTATGCCCAGTGGAAAAGTGGCAGGCGTCTTCACTCATATCGGCAAACACAGAAAAAGTTGAGTATCGCAAAATTCATGTTGCTGGTAAAGTCACAGCTCATGCAGACAATCCAATATTTACGAGGTATTCTACACTGAATTTTTCTCGTTAAAATCACCGCTTACTGTATCAATACAGTAACTGTACCGCGCTGTATCAATTTGTCAATAACGTACGCTCCAAGGCTCGTACTCAACTACAAGTAACTACAGACCCACCTGTTTTAATTATTGTCGACATCAGAATTGAGTCAATCAAAGGCATTTTTAGTTCGCTTGGCTCAAGTTGATGCGTTTCGGGAGAAAATAGAAGACCTAGCAAAAGGAGAAACGGTGGCAAAGCAGTCGCCTGTCAGACTTTCGAGTCCGCTTATAGATCACCAAGAAATACTCTGTGAGAGTGAGTTCCAGCACCTTTTTGCATTTCTCCTAGAAAGGTATAGCAATCACTAGAAAAACCAAATGTATAAAAGTGGTCCCAATGGCCGAATGTCATATACCACTCGACCCCTTTCGATGAACTGAGCATTTTCTGTATGTATGTATGTATGTGTGTATGTGTGTCTGTATGTGTGTATGTGTGTGTGTGTGTATGTGCAACTTTTTTTTCTCACTCACTTTTCTCAGAGATGGCTGGACCGATTTTCATAAAATTAATTGCAAATGAAAAGTCTAGTTGCGCCATAGGTTGCTATTGAATTTCATTGTAATCGGATTTTTAGTTTAGAGGTTATGTATCAAAATGTAAAAATCACGAAACATCAATATCTCAGAAACCACACAACCGATTTCAATAAAACTGGTTTCAAATGATCGGGCTGTCCCAAGAACCCTTAACTTTTGAATTTCGTTATGATTGACCATATGGTTCAAAAGTTATGTAATAAAAAGTTATCCTGAGGTTGTTTAAACTCACTCATTTTTCTCAGAGATGGATGAACCGATTTTCACAAAATTAAGGTCAAATGAAAGGTCTAATTGCCCCATAGGTTGCTATTGAATTTCATTGCTATCGGATTGTAACTTTGTCCGTTTTTTCATAAAAATGTGAAATCACATAATAAAAGTAAACATATTGACTTTCTCCTAACGATCACTGGCTATTTAAAAGGTAGAAAAGTGATCCAAATGGCCGAATGTCATATACTACTCGACTCAGTTCGACGAATCGAGCATTTTCTGCATATAAGCATGTATAGGTGTATATGTTTGTGTATGGGTGTGTACGTGTGTATGTGCACCTTTTTTTCGCACTCACTTTTCTCAGAGATGGTCTGACCGAACCGATTTCAATGAAATTAATTGCAAATGAAAGGTCTAGTTGCCCTATAAGACCCTATTGAATTTTATTGTAATCTGAATTCTAGTTTAGAGGTTATGTATCAAAATGTAAAAATCACGAAACATCAATATCTCAGAAACTACATAACTGATTTGAACAAAATTGGGTTCAAATGAACGGGCTACCTTAAAAACCCTTAACTTTTGAATTTTATGAAGATTAAACATGTGGTTCAGAAGTTATCGAAAGAAATATGTTCTGGAGACTATTTAATCTCACTCATGTTTCTCAGAGATGGCTGGCCTGATTTTCATAAAATCAGTGTCATATGGAAGGTCTTGTTGCCCCATAAGACTCTAATAATTTTTTTTACAAACGGATTAATACTTTGCCTATTATGTTTAAAAATGTAAACTCCAGCTATGAAAAGAAACATATTTCGAAGACAACTTGGACTCACTCACTTTTCCCAGAGATGGTTGACCCGATTTCCACAGAATTAGTATCAAATGAAAAGTCTAGCTGCCTCATAACACCCCATTGAATTTTGCTGTAATCGGACTGTAACTTCGTCTGTAATGTATCGAAATGTGAAAATAACGAAACTTCATTATCTTAGAAACTACACAACCGATTTGAACAATATTGATATCAGATGAACGGGCTAGTTAAGGGTAAACTGATGAATTATGATTGAACACGTGGTTTCAAAGTTTGGCTGCCCTATACGTTACCTTTTCATTTGATTGTAATTAAACTTAAGCAATCGTTATGTTTTAATTTGTAAAACAACTAAAGTCTATTATCTCAAGTATTACACGACTTATTTGAACATAACTAGTGTCATACAAACGAGTCATCTCACAAACTTAGAAATAACAAACTAATTAACAATTTGATATGCTGTTCAAATGTTTTGGAAAGAAAAGAAATTCAAAGATCATTCAACACTATACCTGAAAAGAAATTCAAAGACCATTCAACATTCTACCGCTTTGATCAATATCAACATGATTTCAATGTGGTGTCGTACTATCTGAACGTTCCCGGTATCGCTCGTGATTGAATTGTTCGAAATTAAGAGTCATTTCTTCTATTTCGCTTTTTCTTAAGCATTAACATTACGTCAAATTTAATATTTTATACTTTAATTACAGCATCAATATTTTAGAACCCAAAGAGTCAATAAACCTTTATTGGATTTAAGCATTCATGCAAATCTATTTTTACAAATAATAAGTTTGAATGAGAAAGGCTGAGTCTGACCGCTAGGTGGATTAATTTAGGTTTTATCAGTACTATTATGCATACAATACCAGATCCGGGTGTACGTGTCCTTCCAATAAATTGTCTTGGCCATTATCAAAATATGCAGCTTGAAAGCACCCGGTGACGATGGAATCTTTAACATACTAATCAAACATCTCCTGAGAGCACAATGGAATTTTTAGTGAAAATTTTCAATTGCTGCTTAAAAATTGCATATTTTCCCAAATTATGGAAAAATGCAAAAATTACTCCAGTTTTAAAACCGGACAAGAATCCAGCTGAAGTTTCAAGTTATCGACCAATCAGTTTGCTTTCTTCAATAAGTAAACTGTTTGAGAGAATTATTCTTAACAAAATGATGTCACACATCAACGAAATTTCATTTTTTGCAGATGAACAGTTTGGATTTCGCCATGGGCATTCCACTACTCATCAATTGCTCAGAGTTACTAATATGATACGAGCTAACAAATCTGAAGGTCCACTGGAGCTGCTCTTTTAGACATAGAAAAAGCTTTCGACAGTGTTTGGCATAAAGGTTTGATTGCGAAATTGCAAACTTTTAATTTTCCAATTTTCCTAATTCAAATTTTAAAAAATTATCTTACTTATCGAACTCTGCAGGTTGTTTATCAGAATTCAAAATCTGATAGATTTCCTGTCAGAGCAGGTGTACCTCAAGGTTCAGTCTTGGGGCTGTACAATTTATTCACTTCAGATCTTCCTGATTTGCCTCCAGGATGCACAAAGTCATTGTTCTGCGATGACACATGCATTTCCGTAAAAGAAAAAAGTCTTCGTATCATATGCAGTCGATTGCAGAAAAGTTTAGATATTTTTTCTTCCTACTTGCAAAAGTGGAAAATCTCTCCCAATGCTTCTAAAACTCAAATGATAATTTTTCCGCGTGAGCCTAGGGCTTCTTTCCTCAAGCCAAATAATAATCGCGTTGTCAAGATGAATGGGGTTATTTTAAGTTGGTCTGACAAGGTTAAGTATTTGGGACTAATTTACGATAAAAACTTATTTTCAAAGAGCACATTGAGAGTGTACAAGCCAAGTGCATCAAATATACGAGATGTTTATATTCTCTCATTAACAGGAAATCTAAACTTTGTTTAAAGAACAAACTTTTGATTTACAAACAAATTTTTAGACCAGCAATGCTTTATGCTGTACCGATCTGGTCAAGTTGCTGTTCAACAAGGAAGAAAACGCTCCAAAGGATTCAGAATAAAATTCTGAAAATGATTTTGAGGCGTCCTCCTTGGTTTGGTACACTAGAATTACATAGACTTACAGGTGTTGAACCATTAGTAGCTATGTCAAATGAAATTATTAACAATTTTCCTCAATTGCTAAGATAAGCTCTCTTTATAGCCAATAAGTTAGCAGTTAAGTTAGTTATAAGTTTACTTCCCCTTTTCTGACAAGTAGGTTTAAATCCCTACGAACGATAAGTCCTAATTGCGAAATCAAACAAATCCTAACAATTAAAATTACAAATTTTTAACAGTGTTGAGAAGTCACCATTTGTGATTGGACACACATGCTCATTACTTACTAATAGTTATCATTAATACTTAAGCTACTATCAAATCCCCCCTTAAAATAAATAAATATGCAGCTCTTGTTCAGCAATTCTTGCATCGATGGGGCACAGAATACCTTTATAAATTTCAGCGAGAATTATATACTTCCGTTCGAGGTAATAGTGGACGAAATGCAAGCTCCTCTTAAATGGCCGGTACCACGTATAATAGCGGTTCATTCAGGACCTGATGATGTGATTCGTGACATCAAGTTGGGTCGCTTATTTGCTTGCTTGAGGCTCGACACCAAAACACGTAGTATTTTCGGGTGAATTTCGGTGATTTCTGTCTTAACTGAAAACCATTCAACCAGATTCCTCAAAATTTGCATTGTATTTAACGCTTTCATTTTGGGCCGAGAGAAACAGTAATACTTCCGAGAATAGCTTCACGCCGTGGCACTGTTGGGCAGAACCCAGAAAAGTTGAGAGAAAACTCAAAATAAAAATTAGTTTTCATGCCTCATTTTATTTTGTGCTTGTAATAAACATGATATCGACTCTAAATACAAAAAATTGACAGTGAAAAAAAAAATTAAAAACCTAAATTAATCCTTCTAGCGGTCAGACTCAGCCTTCTCATTCAAACTTATTATTTGTAAAAATAGATTTACATGAATGCTTAAATCCAATAAAGGTTTATTCACTCTTTGGATTCTAAAATATTGTTGCTGTAATTAAAGTATAAAATATGAAATTTGACGTAATGTTAGTGCTTAAGAAAAAGCGAAATAAAAGATATGACTCTTAATTTCGAACAATTTAATAACGAGCGATACCGGGAACGTTCAGATAGTACGATACCACATTTGAATCATGTTGAGGCCATGTATATTAATCAAAGCGGTAGAATGTTGAATGGTCTTTGAACTTCTTTTCAGGTATAGTGTTGAATGGTCTTTGAATTTCTTTTCTTTCCAAAACATTTGAACAGCATATCAAATTGTTAATAAGTTTGTTATTCGTAAGTTTGAGAGATGACTCGTTTGTATGACACAAGTTATGTTCAAATAAGTCGTGTAATACTTGAGATAATAGACTTTAGTTGTTTTACAAATTAAAACATAACGATTGCATAAGTTTAATTACAATCAAATGAAAAGGTAACGTATAGGGCAGCCAAACTTTGAAACCACGTGTTCAATCATAATTCATCAGTTAACCCTTAACTAGCCCGTTCATCTGATATCAATATTGTTCAAATCGGTTGTGTAGTTTCTAAGATAATGAAGTTTCGTTATTTTCACCTTTCGATACATTACAGACGAAGTTACAGTCCGATTACAGCAAAATTCAATGGGGTGTTATGAGGCAGCTAGACCTTTTATTTGATACTAATTCTGTGGAAATCGGGTCAACCATCTCTGGGAAAAGTGAGTGAGTCCAAGTTGTCTTCGAAATATGTTTCTTTTCATAGCTGGAGTTTACATTTTTAAACATAATAGGCAAAGTAATAATCCGTTTGTAAAAACAATTATTAGGGTCTTATGGGGCAACAAGACCTTCCATATGACACTGATTTTATGAAAATCGGGCCAGCCATCTCTGAGAAACATGAGTGAGATTAAATAGTCTCCAGAACATATTTCTTTCCATAACTTCTGAACCACATGTTCAATCTTCATAAAATTCAAAAGTTAAGGGTTTTTAAGGTAGCCCGTTCATTTGAACTCAATTTTGTTCAAATCAGTTATGTAGTTTCTGAGATATTGATGTTTCGTGATTTTTACATTTTGATACATAACCTCTAAACTAGAAATCAGATTACAATAAAATTCAATAGGGTCTTATAGGGCAACTAGACCTTTCATTTGCAATTAATTTCATTGAAATCGGTTCGGTCAGACCATCTCTGAGAAAAGTGAGTGCGAAAAAAAGGTGCACATACACACGTACACACCCATACACAAACATATACACCTATACATGCTTATATGCAGAAAATGCTCGATTCGTCGAACTGAGTCGAGTAGTATATGACATTCGGCCATTTGGATCACTTTTCTACCTTTTAAATAGCCAGTGATCGTTAGGAGAAAGTCAATATGTTTACTTTTATTATGTGATTTCACATTTTTATGAAAAACGGACAAAGTTACAATCCGATTGCAATGAAATTCAATAGCAACCTATGGGGCAACTAGACCTTTCATTTGACACAATTTTTGTGAAAATCGGTTCATCCATCTCTGAGAAAAATGAGTGAGTTTAAACAACTTCAGGATAACTTTTCTTTACATAACTTTTGAACCATATGGTCCATCATAACGAAATTCAAAAGTTAAGGGTTCTGGAGACATCCCGATCATTTGAAACCAGTTTTATTGAAATCGGTTGTGTGGTTTCTGAGATATTGATGTTTCATGATTTTTACATTTTGATACATAACCTCTAAACTAAAAATCCGATTACAATGAAATTCAATAGCAACTTATGGCGCAACTAGACCTTTCATTTGCAATTGATTTCATGAAAATCGGTTCAGCCATCTCTGAGAAAAGTGAGTGAGAAAAAAAAAGTTGCACATACACACACACACACACACACACACACACACACACACACACACACACACACACACACACACATACACACATACATACATACATACAGAAAATTCTCAGTTCGCCGAAAGGGGTCGAGTGGTATATGACATTCGGCCATTGGGACCACTTTTATACATTTGATTTTTCCAGTGATTGCTATACCTTTCTAGGAGAAAGGCAAAAATTTGTTTGAATATTGTGAAAAAGAGAATTTGCAAGGCTTGTTAAATAAACGAAAAAAATATTTCATATATTTTCCAGCAAAGCATAAAATACTTTAGAATGTACTTAATCAACGCATATGATTCTCATAAAATAAAATGTTAACTACAAGGTCATGTGATATTAGACTGTTTTTTTTTCAAAAACAGGTTTACAGTAGGCATATTTTTGAAAGCATGTAATTCTTATACACAGTATGCAATAATAAAGTTTTAACGTTTTTCAGCTCTGACTATACCTACTATACATCAAAATGTTTTTGGAAACCTGAGATGTGCTCATTAATTTACCTCAGATCCATTGCTAGCGCAAATTTGAAATACCTGTAGCCATGGGCGCCGGCTTCATAGAATTTTTTCATCTGATTCTAGAAATATATTGATACGAATTCTACGTGCGATACGTCTTGACGTTCAGTGATTTTTTTTAATAAAATTTAATGGTAACAGTTTACATTTTTGTACAAACAGTCAACGTATATTCATAAACATTCTGAATTGTCTTTGAAAACCTTCTCTGTGATTCCAACGTATTTCTCGAATGGCTTTTTTGTACATTTCGGAAAACATTTCATTATCAATTCAAAGTGTTTCTAAAAAATTTCAAAACATGATTGGAATGGCAGTTTGGATAATAACTATCATAGGACACAATTTTGCAAAATTGTGTGAGGGTTGTAAAGTCTTAAAATGACAAATAAAATTATCAGGAAAACAAAAAAAGAGACGCCAATTTTCCAGAATTATTGAAGGGGCAAAATGATACGTTGCCCCTCGTAATTAATATTGGGAGAGGGAAGAAGTGTTTTGCCTGTAGCAAAAATTTTAAAGAAGAACTAAACACCAAATCTAAAAGAAGAAACTGAAGACTTAATTTATTTTGCCTCAGACAAACAGAATATATAATTTACACGATTATAAGACTTGTTTGATATCATAGTATTTCTCTAGAATGATGACCCATCATAAGTTGACGAAAAATATTTAACCTGATCTATAAAATTTTTTGATATACCATTTTATGATCACTCAAAAATTGTATTATACCTGAAAATGAAGCATATGTACTTGATTCCCAGTTTAAATAAATACGGCAATTTTGAGTTCAGGAAAACTTAAAATAATTATATCTCATTAAAGGTCAATCCTACCGTTTCAATGTTTATGACAACGATATTTCAATTGATGCTATGAACATCTTTCCCGAAAAAACTAATTCGCTAGCACCATTTATTCAAGAGATAGTTGCCAGCGCCATTATAGGAAGAAATTTAAAGCTACCTAAATACATTTTTAACAAGATATTTTTATGCTGAACAATATTGTCAAACACATAAACAAAGTGAGAATAACTCTTGAGGAGTTATGAGGCACCTACGGACCGCATTGCTCCACTGTGCGTGGGTCAGCTGCACAGCGCTCCTTTAGCAAATGCCGACGCCTTGTATCTGGAAGGATCAGGTGAGGAAACCAATTAGATTCTACCGCTGGAATTGGATAAATCGTTTTCCTTGTTGGACGGGAAGATCAAACAGAAAACACAAATATACAATCGGTACAGTAGAAAATAACCTAAATTAATCCACCTAGCCTTTCTAATTCAAACTTGTTATTTGTACAAATTTACATGAATGTTCAAATCCAATAAAGGTACATTCACTGTTTGGGTTTCAAAATATTGATGTTGTAATTGGAGTATAAAATATGAAATTTAGCGTAATGTTTTTGCTTAAGAAATAGCGAAATAGTAGAAATGACTCTTAATTTCGAACAATTTAATCACGAGTGATACCGGAAACGTTCAAATAGTACGATACCACATTTAAATGATGTTGAGGCGATATATATTGATCAAAGCAGGTATAGTTTTGAATAGTCTTTGAATTTCTTCTCTTTCCAAAACTATAGAACTATATATCAAATTGATATGAAATTTGTTATTTGTAAGTTTGAGAGATGACTCGTTTGTATGACTCTAGTTATGTTCAAATAATATAATAAATAATCAAATGAAGAGGGAACGTATGGGGCAGCCAAACTTTAAAACCACGTGTGCAATCATAATTCATCAGTTTATTCTTAACTAGCCCGTTCATCTGATATCAATATTGTTCAAATTGGTTGTGTAGTTTCTAAGATAATAAAGTTTCCTGATTTTCACATTTCGGTACACTACAGACGAAGTTACAGTCCGATTACAGCAAAATTCAAAAGGGTGTTATGAGGCAGCTAGACCTTTCATTTGAGTTTAATTTAGTGGAAATCGGTTAAACCATCTCTGAGAAAAGTAAGTTAGTTTATGTAGTCTCCGGAATATGTTTCTTTTTGCCTTTCTCCTAGAAAAGTATAGCAATCACTTGCAAAACCGAAAGTATAAAAGTGCTCCAAAGGGCCTAATGGCATATATCACTCGACTCAGCTCGACGAGCTGAGCATTTTCTGTATGTGTGTGTGTATGTGCAGATTTTTACTCTCACTCACTTTTCTCAGAGATGGCTGAACCGATTTTCATGAAATTAATTGCAAATGAAAGGTCCAGTTGCCCCATAAGACCCTATTAAATTTATTTCTTATCGGATTTTTAGTTTAGAGGTTATGTATCAAAATGTGAAAATCATGAAACATCATTATCTCGAAAACTACACAACCGATTTGAACAAAACTGGTTTCAAATGAACGGGCTACCTGAAATACCCTTAAATTTTGAATTTCATAAAGATTGAATTTGTGATCCAAAAGTTAAGATGAGAAATGTTTTTTGAAGACTGTTTAATCTCACTCATGTTTCTCAGAGATGGCTGAACCGATTTTCATAAAATCAGTGTCAAACGGAAGGTCTTGTTGCCCCATAAGACTTTATTGATTGGTTTTGCAATCGAATTATTACTTTGCCTGTTATGTTTAAAAATGGTTAAAAAATTAATGCCTGTTATGTTATGAAATCCAGTTATGAGAAAGAACATATTTCGAAGACTACTTGGACTCACTCACTTTTCTCAGAGATAGGTGACCTGATTTTAACAAAATTAAAGTCAATTAATAAGTCTAGCTGCCTCATAACACAATAGAATTTTACTGTTATCGAACTGTAACTTCGTCTGTAATGTGCCGAAATGTGAAAATCACGAAACTTCATTATCTCAGAAACTACACAACCGATTTGATCAATATTATTATCAGATGAGCGGGCTAGTTAAGGGTTAACTGATGAATTATGAATGAACACGTGCTTTCAAAGTTTGGCTGCCCCATACGTTCCCATTTCATTTGATTATAATCGAGCTTGAGCAACCGTTATGTATTAAGTTGTTAATAAAATAACGAAAGTCTATTATCTTAAAGATTACATTACTTATTTGAACATAACTAGTGTCATACGAGCGAGTCATCTCTCGAACTTAAAAATAACAAACTTCATAACAATTTGATATGTGGCTTAAAAGTTATGGGAAGAAAAGAAATTCAAAGATTATTAAAAACTATACTTGCTTTGATCGATATATGTGGCCTAAACCTAACTTAAATGTGGTATCGTACTATTTGAACGTTCCAAATTCATTGATTCCTTGCGATGTGTACAAAGTCTGCAAATGCACGACGAATCGGTCATAGGATATGATCAAAGTCAAATAACAAATTGTTTGAAATGATTGGTTTTATCGCAATGACAACATCCTCGACTTTTGGCCTCTGTACATCGTCTTAATTCTGAATATTTATTCATTTTGGGTGGCATTCGGTCATTTTCAGCAGATTTTCTGGCATCAATCTTATACCGGAAATACCCATATTGGGGGGTATTTAGTTATTTTGGTTGTTTTCCACAAACTAAAAGTAGTCGTCTTTAAATTCAAAATGGTGTCCAGGGTCATTTTTTTGTTTCTATGCATCATTTAGACTACGGAAATATACATATTGAGTATTATCATTTTCGACTGTTTCTCAGAAGTTGCCATTTAGCAATTCAAAATGGTGCCTGAGGTCAATTGTTAGCTCATTGCATCATTCTGGTTCCAGAGATACTCATATTGGATGGTATTTGGTAATTTAAGACTGTTTTTCACAAACCAGAAGTCATCATCTTGGATTTCAAAATGGTATTTAAGGAAATTTCTGACCTCTTTGCGTCATTCTGCTTGAATTTTTTCAGAGGTAACATATATGTCCACAATGGTTCGACGCCCCTCCCTCTTTTGGAAGCATATGTTCCTGGGAAACAGCCGAAAATGATCGAATAACACTCAACAACGGAAGACGTCATCTTAGAATTCAAAATGGTATCAGTGGTCGATTTTAGCTCCTGTGTATCATTCTAGATCCGAATATTGTTGAAATCGGCCATTTTTGGCTGTTTTTTTAGAAACCGGAAGTTGCCATCTTACAATCCAAAATGTTGCCTGAGGTCGATTATGGAACATAATTTGTTACCTCTAAAAACATTCACTTGCCAAATATGGTTCCATTTAGTTGGTTAGCTCTCGAGATGTGCAAAAATTTGTGTTTCGTTTGTATGGAATCCCACCCTTCCAGAAAACGGAGGGGTGTCGAACCATTATGGATATATTTGTTACCCCTAAAAACATTGACATGTAAAATTTGGTTTCCTTTACTCAGTTAGTTCTTGAGATGTGCAGAAATTTGTGTTTCATTTGTATGGCATACCTCCCTTCCTTAAAAGGAAGGGTGTCAAAACGTTATGAACATATTTTTTACCACTAAAACATTTACCTGCCAAATTTGGTTTCAATTAGTTGATTAGTTCTTGAGATGTGCAGAAATTTGTGTTTCATTTGTATGGAACCCCTCCTTTACAGAAAAGGGAGGGGCGTTCAACTATTTTGGACATATTTTTTACCTCTTAAAATATCCACATGCCAAATTCGGTTTTATTTGCTTTGTTGTTCTTGAGTTGTACAGAAATCCATGTTTCATTTGTATGGGACCCCTCCCTTCCAGAAAAGTGAGGGGTCTCAAACTATCATAGGAACCTTTGTCGGCACCAGAAACCCCTACATACAAATTTTCACTTCGATCGGTTCGGTGGTTTTCGAGCCTATATGGATCAGACAGACAGACCGGACTGCATTTTTATATGTATAGATTGCAACATCAATATTCTAGAACCTAAAGAGTGAATATACATTCATTGGATTGAAGCGTTCATGTAAATCTATTTTTACAAATAAAAGTTTGAATGAGAAAGGCTGGGTCTGACCGCTAGGTGGATTAATTTAGGTTCATAGCTGGATTTCACATTTTTAAACATAACAGGCAAAGTAAAAATCCGTTTGCGAAAAAAAAAATCAATAGAGTCTTATGGGGCAACAAGACCTTCCATATGACACTAATTTTATAAAAATCGGTCCGGTCATCTCTGAGTAACATGATTGGAATTTAATAGTCTCCAGAACACGTTCCTTTCTATAACTTCTGAACCACAAGTTCAATCTTCATAAAATTCAAGGTATTTTTAGGTAGCCGGTTCATTTCAAATTTATTTTGTTCAAATTTGTTGTGTAGTTTCGGAGATATTGATGTTTCGTGATTTTTACATTTTGATACATACCCTCTAAACTAGAAATCCGATTACAATATAATTCAATAGGATCTCATGGGGCAACTAGACTTCTCATTCGCAATTAATTTAATTGAAATCGGTCCATTCATCTCTGAGAAAATCGAGTGAGATTGGGAGAGCGTTACACACACACACACACACACACACACACGCACATACAGAAAACGCTCAGCTCGTCGGACTGAGTCGAGTGATATACGACATTCGGCCTTTTTGAGCACTTTTATACCTTTAGTTTTTGCAGTGATTGCTATACCTTTCTAGGAGAAAGACAAAAAAAAAACAAGGAAGGAAAAAACTACTTAGCTAGTATTAAAGCTGTTCTTCCCCCATCGACTTGACCAAATAAAACAATTTGGTGCCAGGGGTGTTCGTAAGCATATTTTGAAATCCATTCTAAATCCTTTTTAGTGTTCCTAAAAGGCGTCGTACACAAATTACGAAACGCTAAGAACCTAGATTTCAGACCCCCTCCCCCCCTATGTAAGGATAAGTAACGTTCGATATGACTCCCCCCCCCCTAAAATTACGTAACGCTGAACAGCCTGACCCCTTTCCAAAATTTTCAATTTCAAGCAAACATCACAGTTACGTAACTATCTCTACTACCCCCTCCCCCCTAGGTAACGATAAGTAACGCAGACTCAACCCCCCCTCCCCCCCTTCATGCGTTACGTAATTTATGTACGACGCCAAAGTCCTTTTCAGTGTTCCTAGAAGTCTTGCAGTAGACTTAAAACTGTGTAGGGGAACAACGAGCAACACGGATAGGGCGGGCAAGATGGACAATTGCTCATTTGTATATAAACCATTGAAATTACCACAAATCATTTATGCCAGGACATACCAACAGGATTCTAGGAGTTTTGAGATATTATGTAGATTGAAAAAATAGTTAGTTATTTGATAAATAATCAAAATAAGCTGATGTAGTTTTTGACGTGTCGACTTTAAGCTTCTGCTGCGGTTAAACTCCAGTAAAATATAGTTATCTATGACATTGGAATAATTAAGCATATTTAAGGGGGGAGCTGCGTAGCCGCAAGGTTACAGAGTCCGCTTTGTGAAGCGAATGGCCGTAGGTTCGAATCTTAGTAGAATCAGGCTATTCGATGTTAAAACTGGACTTTTAAGTATGAGTTTATTCTCAGGCTCCCCACCACTTACCCATCCTTTACGCTGAAATCTATAACACCTTTGCGTGACTTCCTCTTAACAAAAACATAAGTCTCTCTTATTGATAAAATTGGCCAGAAGGAGGCACGATGAATCTTCTCCAGGGAATTATAATAAGTGACATTTGGCAAAAGGAACGAGCATCGGTATAGTAGAACAGTAAACGTGTAAAAGAAAGAGTATCTCATTACACACAAGCACTGATAAACAATAATAATAAGCATGCTATTTCTCAATAGCGGTATTGCTAATAATAGAAATGCGGGATACAGCAAACACCCGGGCATATCTCACAATAGATCTACGATTATGGTCGCAGTGAGGAAGTCCATACAGGAAAACAAAAAAAAGCATATTTAAAACATGTGGGTGAAGATAGTCTAGTGAAAATATATTTTTTTTGGAAATCACATCGATCCAAAAAATTGTTTGCCTCTTGGACAAGACGGTCAGTTGTTGTGTGGGCAAGTGGACAGTCTGAGAAAACGACGATAGCACCATTTATTTTCCTTTTTTCGGCATTCTCAGCATGTGAGATGAGACCCAAAGTCATTCTATATCTATAAATTCTATATCTATAAATGCGAATGTCTGCCTGACTGTCTGTCTGTCTGTTCCCTATAGACTCAAAAATTACTGAACGGATTACCGTGAAAATTTGTACATGGGGGTTTTTGAGTACGGGGAGTAATCCTAAAATATTAGTTTTGTTCATCTCATAAGGGTTAATTTGTGGTTCATGTACTTGAAAACTTCCTCCCGGATAACCGTGCAAATTTATATCAAGAATGTTTCTGTGTCTGAGATGTAGTCTTGCCTGTGTCATGTTCGACCTTCGTGTATCTCAGAGGGGTTGCAAGGATGAGGGAGGGGTGAGGGGTGAAAAATGTAAACCTTTGATGATTTCAAAACTGCTGGACCGATCAGCATTAAATTCGGTATGTAGAATCTATAGTAGCTGATGAATCTCAACGCCTTTGAATTTTGTATATTCCATTAGCGTGGCAAGAGGTGGGAGGGAGTAAATTTGTTATTTGTGAACTTCTCAACACCTTACTCAATTACCGTGCCAATTTCGATAAGTGGGTATGATTCTATAACATTGATTTTTCTGTATCTCAGTGGCGTAATAAGAAGGGGATGTGTTGAATTTCGTTATTTGTAAATTTTGAAAAAGTTCTTTATGAATATTTATATACAGGTGTTTTCGGATATGTGACGTGGTTTTGCAACATACCTTTGTCATTTGAAACTTTGCAATACTAAGTAGCGTAGTTAAGAAGAAGGGGGAGAGGGGTATGAATGTTGCTAATTAATTTTTAAAACGCTCAACCGATTATCATTGAATTCGGTAAATACCGTTCGTGTAGTAGCATTTATGTTTCAATAACTTAATAAATATAATCTATATCTATAAATGCGAATGTCTGTCTGTCTGTCTGTCTGTCTGTCAGTCTGTCAGTCTGTCTATATGTCTGTCTGGTTGTCTGTCTGTCTGTTTATCTGTTCCCTATAGGCTCAAATACTACTGAACCGATTACCATGAAAATTTCTACATAGGGGTTTTCGAGTATGTGGAGTAACACTCAAGTATAAATTTTGCTCTATCTCATAAGCGTAGGCAAGGGGACGTAGATTGGTGGTTTATGCCCCTAAAAACATCCTCCCCAATAACCGTGCAAACTTATACTCTATATATATTTTTAGTCTAAGATGTACTTTTGCAAAGCTACTGTATGATGTTAGAATTTCTTTATCTCAGGACGTTGCAAGGATAAGGTAGGAAGGGGGTCTTAGCGTTGTTAACCTTTGATGATTTTAAATTTGCTGGATCGATCTGCAATAAATTCGGTATTAGAGTCTAGGTAGCTGTTGTATTTCAACGCCTTTGAATTTCATACATTCCACTAGCGTGACAAGGGGGGAAGGGGAAATTAAGTATTTGTAAGCTCCTAAGACCTAACTTGCTCACCGTGGCGATTCCGATTGGTGGGTGTGTTTCTATAACATTGTTTTTTTTCTGTATTCCAGTGACGTAGTAAGGGGGGGGTGTACTAACTTTATTATTTGTAAATTATAAAAATGCACATCGTGAAAATTTATATACAGGTGGTTTCGAATATGAGACGTGGTTCTGTGACACTCTGTCATCTGAGACTTTGTTATATTTCAGTGGCGTACATAGGGGAAAGGGGGGGGGTAGATGAATGTGGTCAATCTTTATTAATTTTTAAACCGCTTATCCGATTGTTATTTAATTCGGTTAATACAGGCCGTAAAGTAGCGTATATGTTCCAAAAACTTCAAATTATATTTATCTGATACAGGAAGGGATAAAGCGGATATGAGGGGGTAGCAACTACAAATTTGTTCATTGTAAACTTTTAAACGCCAAATATGAACACTTCTAAACACCAAGGATGATCATTGTGTTGTTCTCTACAAATACGAATCCCGTGATATTGACTTTTCTGTATCTCGGTGGCGTAATGGAAGGAAATTGGTTGGGGGTGGTTATTGCAACCACCTTCATTATCGTCTAACAGTCCATTAAGTTGAATTTTTTGTATTGCAAAGCAAAGATCGTTAATGTTCATCATCATTTAAGTTGCAGGGTGTTTCAAATTTCAAAGGTGTTTTCATGATGTTGGTTTCCAACAAATTAGATTCTGTTTCGCAACAGTGGATTGGGAAATTACTTTTGCCTCCATCATGCGGCAAAGCTGTAATGTCATGGCGGGAGCTATTAAGCTATTAAAAATGTCGAGACATGTTTTGAACTCAGATTTCGACCAATTAGAACTGAAAGAAGGCCAATGAGAGTATTTTCGAAACCGAGGTAATATCTAGAGGCCGGAAATCGACCCAAGATGTCAGGATGCCATTCTCCGGTTTCTGGAAAACGTTTCAAAATGGCCCAATACCATCCAATATAAATATTTCTTAAACCAGAACAGTGCCGAAACTGTAAATCAAATCTAAACGCTATTTTGAAATCCAAAATGGTGACATCCGGTTTCAAAAAATTATCAAAAACTGACTATTATGGTTTGTCATGAAACCAAAATAATACCCAGAGATCGAAACGGTTACAGACACCATTTTAAAATTCATAGAGTCGATTTCTAGTTTTCAACAAAAACGGCCGGGAACGACCGAATACCACCGAAAATTGGTATTTTTGGAATCGAGATAATGTCCAGAGACCTGAAATCAACTCTAGATACTATTTTTAAATCCAAGATGGTGACTTCCCGTTTTTAAAAATGATCAAATACCACCCAAAATTGGCATTTCTGTAATCAAGATGATGCACATAGACCAAAAATCGTCCCCAGACGTCATATTGAAATTCGAGGTTGTAACTTCTGGTTAATAGAAAGAACTCAAAATAGTCATTCCATAGCCGAGATGATGTCCAAAGACCGGAATTCAAATCCAGACGCTATTTGGAAATACAAGATGGCGACTTCCGGTTACCGAAAATGACCAAATATAGACATTTCTGTAATCGAGATGATGCACATAGACCAAAAATCGTCCCAGACGCCATTTTTAAGTTTTAAGTGGCATCTTCCGGTTGTTGAAAAACGGTTAAAAATGTGATTCCATAACCGAGATGATGCCAGAGACCGGAAATCATATGTATATGCAATATAGATATACAAGCCGTCATGGCTTCCGGTTATCGAAAATGACCAATTACCACACAGTATGGTTATTTTTGTAATCAAATAATAGCCAGTTGCCGAACATCGACTCCATAGACCATTCTGAAATCCACGATGACTACTTCCGGTTTCCTTAAAATAAGCTATAGTAACCGAGCACAACCCAATAAGGGTATTTATGGAACCGAAATGATGCCAAGAGACCAGAAATCAACTCAAGATGTTCTTTTTAGATTCAAGATAGTGACTTCCAAAATATCGACCCCTGACGACATTTTTCAATCCGCAATGACAACTTAAAACCTGGAATCGCAACGTCGATTTGCTGGAAAATGGCCAAAAAGATCATTCCGGAATAGCTATGATACCCAGAGATCGGAAATCAAATTCAGGCGGCTTTTTGAAATCCATTGGTATTTATTGGTTGTTTTCGACGCCAAATCCAAGATGGCAATTTCCGGTTTCTAGATAACAGCCCCAACATAAACAGATTAAGGTAGTTATTAAAATGACTGGATACCTTTTTGCCTTTCTCCTAGAAAGGTATAGCAATCACTGGAAAAACTAAAGGTATAAAAGTGGTCCCAATGGCCGAATGTCATATACCACTCGACCCCTTTCGACGAACTGAGCATTTTCTGTATGTATGTGTGTATGTGTGGGTGTGTGTGTGTGTGTGTGTATGTGGAACTTTTTTTTCTCACTCACTTTTCTCAGAGATGGCTGGACCGATTTTCATAAAAATAATTGCAAATGAAAGGTCTAGTTGCGCTTTAGGTTGCTATTGAATTTCATTGTAATCGGATTTTTAGTTTGGAGGTTAAGTATCAAAATGTAAAAATCACGAAACATCAATATCTCAGAAACCACATAACAGATTTGAATAAAACTGATTTCAAATGATCGGGATGTCTCCAAAACCCTTAACTTTTAAATTTCGTAATGATTGATCATATGGTTCAAAAGTTATGTAAGGCAAAGTTATCCTGAGATTGTTTAAACTCACTCATTTTTCTCAGAGATGGCTAAACCGATTTTCACAAAATTTGTGTCAAATGAAAGGTCTAGTTGCCCCATAGGTTTCTATTGAATTTGTAATCGGGTTGTAACTTTATCCGTTGTTTATAAAAATGTGAAATCACATAATGAAGGTAAGCATATTGAGCATATTAAAAGTGGTCCCAATGGCCGAATGTCATATACCACTCGACCCCTTTCGACGAACTGAGCATTTTCTGTATGTATGTGTGTGTAGCGGCGGCTGGGGCACTGGCTTTTTCCCTATTAATGTGATATTGCACTCGGCGTTTCACTAACAACTTCTCCCGATTTACTTGGTATTTATTCACACATCAACTTACACTACTTATAACTACAGCTAGTCGTTTTTTTTTCTTCGGTGGGACCCCGTGGTTTCTCCTCACCGGCTTGATCTCTACTCTACTGACTCAATTCAATTATCCAAAATATCCCTCTGGCCGCAGAACAGACCAGATAGCTCCTCAACCGCGGTCTTTATTTTGTAAACCTAAACATAAACTTTAAACAAAACATTGTTACCGTTGCGCATAAACCTAAACATTAACTTGACACAAACCTTGCTGTTCTGCTACGCATGACTAAGGTCAATAACTGTTTACCTAATGTGTTGTTCTTGAACTTCTTGCGACTGTGTTGCTTGTTGCAGCTTATGTAAGTAAAAGGTTAGGTCATTGCAAGAAAGCTAAACAATTGTTGAACCGAGTTCCTCTAGCTGACCAACCTACTGAGATGTTTTTTTTTGTTTCTTTTTTTTTTTTTTTATTTATTTATAATTTCTCTTCTACGTAATACTACGGGAATCGAAACGATACATATCCCCATAATTATTGAGCTTGATAATGATAGTTATCAAGATGATAGCGCGGGAAGTTCTAGTGGGGTATATGGTGGTACTTAAAATTCCCTATATTACACTTTCAATTTTCTACATTCCCTAACCTTACGATGATCCTCAAGCGTACTCCATTCCGTGTCTTCCTTCCGGGCTTTCCCATTTCTTGCCGCCGGGCTCTCCACCGCCTTCCTGTATTCTGACTTACCATTTGGTCGATGTTCAATATTGGGTGTGGGTGGTTTAGGTGCTTCGTGCCTATATATTGGGTTTTCGTTGCATCCTGGTTTTCACGGTTGATTATAGTGACGGTGATCGGTTGCTACGTGATATGATTTAGCCCTCGCAAGTTGTTTTCGGTGACTGAAACTGTATCCTGTTGTGATCTTCTCATGCGTCATGTGTTGATTATTTTGCGAAGTGAAGTATAATTACTCCAATCTTTAGCTCCATTTCTTCCGGGTTTCTTAAACCGGCAAAGACTTGGCACTGCTGCCGAAACTCAACGCGATGTGCTGTTGGACGTATTTCATAACTTCAGAAACTTTCATACGAGTAATTACCTTGTGGTAAAGATTTTCTTGATCAATATGAAAAATGCTTATGCAAACTTTTGTGTATAAGTCACAACTTGAACATTCTATTCTCTGAGTTTAATATTTGTGTGTCGGCAAACCTCTAATATTGCAACCAGGTTCAACCATGTATTTGATTTTCCTACTATCAATCTCTGCTCGCTGACATTTCTTTCTTGATGACCACCGACCCACCACCGTCAATTGATTATCTTCCGCATGGTTCGTCTTTCGATTCGATTGTTGCTTATCTCTCGCCATCTCGTACTTCGCTTGTTGCTCATCTCTCGCCATCTCGTATTTCGCTTGTTGCTCATCTCTCGCCATCTCGTACTTCGAGGATATTGAAAAATCTGATCTTTTTAGGGTTTTTTTTTTTTTTTAATTCGTTATTTCTCTTTACTATTTTTCCTAATTCTGAATCGTATATATATATTTTTTTTTCGCGCTTCAAAACCTGGTTCTAGTACTTCTGCTTCTTTTTTTCCAAAACATTTGATTTGAAACTCGGTTCTAGTACTTCAGATTTTGCTTCTCTTTTTTTTTTCAAAATATTTGATTTGAAACTTTTCAAACCTTTGACGTCTTGGAAAAAAATACAAATTATATTATTTTTGGGTTTTTTTTTTTCGAGACACAGCAATATAAGCTAAATAAAATGTCGGGCATTACTTACATTCCCATGTATCATCATTTATACGCAGCGCAGGGTTTCGCAGCGCTCGAAATTGTTGTGTCTCTTGCCCCTTTTTTATTTCCTGGTTGTAGGTGGGTTCTGTAATTAGTCTCATAAAAAGGTTATATATCTGTAAATACATGATGTACCCCTACCACCTGATTTTGTTGATACTTTTCTTGTTACTAACTGCTATTTTATCTGATTTATCTTCCTTAGGAGCTCCTTGCGGCTCTTTGTTTATTACCTGTGCTTCTATTATGTCTCGTAGTGGGAGTATTTCCGACTTATTTGCTTCCTTTATTTCTGTAATTTCTGCTACGTGGAT
Source organism: Wyeomyia smithii (assembly GCF_029784165.1). NCBI lineage: Eukaryota > Metazoa > Arthropoda > Insecta > Diptera > Culicidae > Wyeomyia > Wyeomyia smithii. Next base: position 145,307,043 of record NC_073696.1, on the reverse strand, counting down.
ATTTTTCGTAAATTCATCCTGCCGTGGTTCCACATAGTTTTCTATTTGTAATAATTCATCCTCCATTTCCACCACAGTTTGGTAGTTACGAGGGTCGTTGTTCAAAAGTATATCACCAAATCGTACTAAATTCGGATTTTCGAAAACTTCCTGGATGTCATTGTTTCGGTTTGCTACTGTTTTCTGAGTTGGTGTATGATGTATTATCTCGATATCTTTTATATTTACTACCGGTCTTTGAGAGCTATCTTTGAATGAATTGTTTCTTCTGCATGCAAAAATATACAAACTTATCAACACTACTACTCCTACTGTTGTTAAACCACCAATTGTCCACCCCGAGGACAAAGGTGAGTATAGCATGTTCTCTAAAAATGGTCTTTCTCTTTTCAAATCCTCTATGTCCACTCCTAAATCAAACAACTTTTTCCTATCATAAACCGATAGTACAGAAGTGTTTTTATCTAAAGATGGGATAAATTTCATTCGCCAGCTATCTAAAGTAAAATTCAATATGTCATAGTGTACGTTAGTATACACGGCCAGTTTATCTGACAATGATACATTCGTGAACGATATTTTAACACTATCCGTTCTAATTCTCATACCCGGCGTCAGTCTGATTTTACCAGATCCTCTCATAATCATATGAGACCGATTCATTCCATGAAAAATGACAATCTCCATTTCGTCCGGGGGCACATATTCCCATACGTTAGGTTCCTCACTAGCAAACCAGACGTCATGATTTATTTTCAAAATTCTTATGCTACAACTTTCCGTAGAGTTCCTGAAGTACAAATTAAGTAAACACTTGTTTTCTGAAGATAGTTTTACTTCGACCGCACTTAAATTGCATATTTTATTTTGTGCAAAACTTAGACACTCTTCGTACTGTGTGTAGGTATACCTATATCCTGGGTATAACCTACCAGGACTTTCTCCAGAAAACCCTGTACGCGCAGCCGGCGCGGAATTAAAACGCCAGATTAGAGCTGATGATAATTAATTAACTTTTATTCTGTACATCACTGCTTAAATATACCCTGCAGGTAACTCAGAGTGAGAGGCTTTTCTCCACTCTCGGTTTACCATTTACCTTAAGCTCTTATCTTATAATCTAGTACCGCATGTACGATAGAACGCATGCGAGAGCATCAACACCGTTGAACCGGCGACTTCTGTTTTGTTTACAACACAAAACTTGTTTATTTTATTCGAGTTTGTTTGCCTGTGGCACAGCAGAAGGCTGCGCGAAGTTCTTTGCCACCTATGGCATAATCTGTTGATACATAGAGTGTTGACAGAGCCGTTCGCGGTCTTCTGTCAAGGGAACCAAATGTTTCGCCTGACTAAAGCATAGCAGAAGGCTATGCTCTCTTAGGAACAAAATTAAACTTTAATTATAAGGCTCGTGACGGAGCATTGGGTTCTTCGCAGGGTGTGACGTCACAACTGTGCACTTGATATTACAAAGCCCCAGTTCTTTTCAACTTCCTTGATTAATATATCATCATCCATCTTAATTGCTACCACATATGTTCCATTCACTTGTGGGACAAACACCCCCCTGAAAGCCACGAGTTTTTGTTTAGACACTAAAGGGATATTCAACTTTAACATTAAAATTTGATTATTCAAAGGCTCATAAGATATTTCAATGATTGAGAGGAGTCCAGAAAGGATATCGCTCTTACCATCTCCCGGAAACGCCAACCCATTCGGCAGTTTATCTTCGGCTTCATGCAACAGCGATACTAGCTCCGATATTTCAACTAATTGCATCATTTCGGACACCCCTTTTGTGTTCCCCAGTAGAATTTCAATAATAATATGTTGTTGATCTTTTAAATTATTTATTAGAGTTTGAAGTTGAAACCCAATTTCCATCAATTCTGATTCCAAGTATAATATATTCTGAATAGTACTAGTGAAATTCAAGTCATCCTGTACCATTTTTCTAATCGTGTTGAAATTGTTCATGATTTTTTTAATTTTATCATCAACGTGATACATCGAACTATCAACAAATTTATACATGGCATCTAGTGTTCCAGTTTGATGAGTAATTGACGTTCTTAGAGACTCTTCATTTTTCCTAAGCCTGTCTATGTTTGTGTCAATCCTAACCCTGTCGTCAGAATCCATGCCTCCGACAGCCGTAATGATTCCCCTTTTGTTCCGATTTGGAAAAACGCTCTTTATAAACTCGCCTGAACTTTTACGTTTACTCAGCGCTGACCACAACTCGCTAGTAATTTGATTGCACCTGGTTTTTGAAATTCTTTGTGTTAGCAACTCAGAGGTGAAATTGAAATTTTGCGCTGTTTTTTCTAAAGCCATAATACCATTTTCTAATTCATTTATAGGGACTCTTACCTCCAACGTATAGGTTCCCATTCTCAATAGTAGGTCATTTAACTGCTCCATGACCAATCCCCCATGAACTGGTACTAGTGTTACCAGCAAAACGACCCTGTAATCCAAAGAGAAGCACGTCTTTTAATGTATTGTCTATGTATTGCACGCGGTCATAATCTTGTCTTGGATTAAATTCTTTACTCACGTCTTTGCCCTACTGTACCAATTGTCCTATAAAAATCTAAACCCACTCACACAAATCCACGCCTCAAACACTCTGGGTAGCGATCCCTTATTATTATCTTTCATTCCGGGTTGCGATCCCTTGACCACCCATTCACACGCGCTTCCATCTGAAATTAACACAATTTACCCTATAATCGTCATTAGTCATCATTTGAGTCTGCCTGTATTATTTCTAGTCCTATTTCTTCTCATACTTTAATTTTAAATACTTTTCCATTTTGCTATTTCCCATGTCATGTCATTTAGAGTTTTTTTTTTTTATTTTGAATATCAATAAAACATTATGATATTGTTCATTATTTTTAAGCCTTTATCGCGCTCTTCTTCCGGTGTCGAACATTAAGAATCTTTGTCTGGATTCTTTTGCCAATACTCTTCATACTTTCTTTTCAGCTTCAGTATCTTTTACAAGTCTTACATTTTCTCACTTTCTAATCTATATTTATTCCCACATTGATTTTTTTCTTTGTCACATTAAAATTTTCTTCTTCATATATATATTTTTTTCCCCTGTATATAATAAATCTCTTTATTCCTTTACAAATGGATTGCTTAAATCTCATTGCCACATAACTTTTCTTCCGTCTTACTTCACAAATGGATTGCTTGAATCTCATTGTCATATTAATCTTCTTTCGTCTTACTTCATTTTAGTTTGCTTTTCGTTTCCCCGTTTTATAATTACTTTATTACTTATTTTTACTTCATCGTCTATTTCATATCCTTTCGTTTTTTTGTAATACTTGGTTTTCTGCCGGGGGTTATTTCTCCCAACACCGGACTTACTCTGCCGGGGATTATTTCTCCCAACACCGGACTGATTTTTTCAGTTTTATTTACACTTTTTATTCTTCAGAACCTTTTTTTTTTTTAAATTGTCGACCGGGGGTTATTTCTCCCAACACCGGATTAACATATTTCGGTTTCAATTAATTTGATGTCCCCTTTTCATCGATCGCCTCCAAAGAGTTGAACTGCTTAGTTTAAATTTTTTTTTTTTCATTCTAAACTATCGCTTATTTAGATACTTCATCACTCTGTCACTCATTTTATAATCATAATTATTTTGTTGCTATTCATAAGGGCATTATAAGAAAAAAAATATATAAAATTTACACTCTGTATAAAATAAAAAAATATTGAATTTACTCGAAATATTTTCGGAGGCGATTATTGTGTATCTTCTCTAACTTCTTTCCGTTTTTTATAATAGTAGTTTGTTCACTTGGTAGATCGACGACCTCATAGGGTCCTCTCCATAGCGTTTGTAATTTTTGGCCTGTTCCTATTGGGACTGCCTTAACCAGTACCAACTCTCCCCACATCGGTTGCCATTCTTTAGATGTCTTATCGTATATTTCTTTCCGTTTTTGTTTCGATACTATTAGATTTTCTTTCGCAGTATCATGAAGCCTTTTAAAACTGGCTTTCATTTCGTAGATGTAATCCCCATAAGTCAATTCCATATCCTGTAGTTTATATACGGAATTTGGAATCCGAGCACTTCTTCCGTAAACTAACTCAAACGGTGTAAATCCCGTAGATGAGTTCATTGTTGTATTGAATTCGAACATAAAATAGGGAAGAAGTTGATCCCAAGAACCTGGATCACTTCCCACATACTGTCTAAGATATGTCTTTAGCTCTCTGTTTGATCGTTCAACTAAATTAGCTTGCGGATGATACGCAGAAGTTGTTATCTTCTTTATTTTTAATATTTTACAAACATTTTTCATTAAATTACTAACAAAATTTGCTCCTTGATCTGTAACTACTTCCACTGGTGTGCCAAATTTGCAAATGAAATTTTCTACAAAGGTTTTAGCTACAGTATAGCTTTCCTGATTTTCCATTGCCGCGACTGTAAGATATCTTGTTAAGTCATCTTGAATCACCAGACCGTATCTATTCCCAGAGTTGGATTCGGGGAGTACGACAATATCCATAAAAATCTTTTGAAAGGGTTCAGACAAAGTTGTTGTAATTTTCATTGGAATTTTGTTCGCCATCCATATTTTATTCTTTTGGCACGATTCGCATTGTTTGACATAATTTTCTACGTCTTTCCTCATATTGTCCCACTGAAACATAGGGCTAATACGTTTCAGCATACGTTTACTTCCTACATGTCCTCCTAATGGACAATCATGAAACTCCTTTAAAACTGTTTCTCTATCCTCTGGTCTTACCCACATACGATCTTTATTCGGAGCATATAGGGTGAAAACTTTGTCAAATTTTTCTGCTATAAATTTTAAAACGTTTGCTTCTGGTGGAACTTGTAAATTTCTGAAAGCTATTATTTGAATATTTCTTGCTTCTTTCACGTATTCTGGGCAGTTTTGGAATGCATCCACCAGTCCTTCGAATAAGACTGCTGTATCTATTCCTGAACGTTTAGTACCATTTAAAATTAAACCCCATAACTTGCGGTTTGGTATTGAAAATATTCTACCGTTCAAATAGTCTTTCAGCCCATGAGGCAGGTCTACAAATTCACTCAGTTCTTTGTAAGCCGATCTACTATTGACGATCATGAAGGTAGCATCAACTTTGTCTACATCGATTTTCTCTTTGGAAAAAATCAATCTCTTAAAATCAAGTAGATTATGATTCAAAGCTTCTGCAAAGTCATCGTAACTCAATCCCTTTGTTTCTTCGGGATAGTCATCGAAGCTAAAGTCAATGTTTTCCAACCCATCCATGTGTGGGTTCCAACTAGTTTCTTGCTTTCTTTTGAACAGAGTAAATCTACCTGACTCGTCAATGATTTGTTGGCTTTGATTTGCTTCATTAACTTGCTGCTGCTGTAGTTGTTGTTTTTCTTCCTCTCGTTTTTGTTTTCTAGTAATAACTGCAACACATGATACATCTGGATTAAGACGTGATAAAAAATCTGCAACAACATTATCTTTTCCTTGCTTATACCGTATGTCACATTCGAGACCTTGTAATATTAGTCTCAATCTGGTTAGCGTTGGTGAAGTTTCCTTCAGCCGCCAAATCGAAACCAAAGGTCTGTGATCAGTATAAACTATGAATTTTTGATTGTATATGTAATGTTTGAATCTGTTTACCGCCCAAACGATGGCGAGCAGTTCTTTTTCAATTGTGTGATACTTAATTTCAGCACCTGTTAGCCCACGACTGGCGTACGCTATAGGTTTATCTAAAGTTTTTTCATTTGATAATACCGCTCCAATTGCATGATCACTTGCATCCGTAGTTAGAACAAAAGTGTCCTTATAATTTGGCCTAACTAAAAGAGAATCCGATGTCAAAAAATCTCTCAATTTTTCAAACGCTTTCTGACATTCATCTGTCCAGACGAAACGTACGTTTTTCTTCAACAATTCGTTTAAAGGTTTTCTGATTTCTGCAATTTTTGGTATGAATTTGCCATAAAAATTTACCGTACCTAAGAATGATCGCACTCCCTTTACTGTTTTAAGAATAGGCATATTTCTTACAGCTGTTATGTTATCCTCCATTGGGCGTATGCCTTTTTCGTCAACTATGTGTCCTAAATAATTAATTTCGGTGCGCAGAACTTGACATTTGGTTGACTCAATTTTTAAATTATGTTTTCGTAACGCTTTCAGAACCCTTACTAATTCTCGGTTGTGTTCTTCAATTGTTCTACCATATACAATTATGTCATCCAAGTAAACAATAGCTTGAATGTCCCCAAGTTCATAAAGTACTGTGTTCATCAATCTTTGAAATGTTGATGGACTGTTCCTTAGCCCCATAGGCATTCTAGTGAATTCATAATGGCCTTCTGGGGTTGAAAATGCCGTTTTAGCTGCATCTTTTGGGTTAATAGGCACCTGATAAAAGCCTGATTTTAAATCCACTGTAGTAAAATATTTGCTATGTCCAAGGTTATCGAGAATTTCATCGATTAGTGGTATAGGATAAACAAAAGGTTTAGTAATCAAATTAAGTTCTCTGAAATCTATCACAATTCTATATTTCTTACTTCCGTCGGCATCTAAGTCTTTCTTAGGTATGCACAGTACTGGTGCATTCCATAGACTCGTACTAGGCCTTATTATACCTTGACGGTACATTTCATCAATTTCTTCGTTTATTAATTTCTTTGTACTTTCTGGGAATCTATTTTGTCTTTTATTTATTGGTATATTAGTAGTTGTTTCTATATTGTGAATTGCTGCATCTGTAATGGTCAATTTATCTCCCTTTAAATAGAATACGTCACTGTATTCTGACATGATAGCCTTCATTACCGTATAATCATGTTGTTCTAAATGATTCATGTTAAGTGAGTCTATTACTTTAGAAATTCTTTCTACTCCTTTCAGTTTACTTAGGTTTCTACTCTCTACTAGACTATAGTCTTGTCTGAAATCTATATCTTCAGCATCAACTGCTTCCGTGTATAACTTCACATCATTGTTCGAGTAATCTGCCCTCATTTGTTCATAAGTATCAAATTCTTGTTCCATCCTATTAAAATCATCTTGTTCATTTCCTACAGATATTCCTATGTGCTTATCTGTTAGATCGAAATATGTGTCCTCTAAACAATCAGTTTGACATTTTTTTTCGTTATTATTTTTAACTCCAATATATTCTTCAATGCATTCAGTTTGACATGATTTTTCTTTTGATAATGTATATTTATGTTCAGAACGTTTCTGAAGCTCAGAATCTTTGCAATGCGGCTTTACCTTGCACTCAATTAACCCTCTGTTTTCATTAAATACCTCAGTATATGTGTTTCCCATATTTAGCTCTTTGTTACACCCATTGTCATTTTCACATGGCTTGCGCAAAATAATTGAAGTAAACTGTTCGCTTATATATATTGTATATTGTTTTAAAAATTGAGCCCCAATGATTGCCGGGACACATAAATCTTTCATTATAAAAAATTTAACCATGTAACATGAATTCCCTATTAATAATCCTACTTTTACTGATCCTAATGTTTCTTCTTGAGTTAGATTAAACCCTGTTAGTAATACCTTATCTGTATAATCTACATTTTCCAATTCCATATTGATAACGGTATTCCATCTAATTAGATTATTGTACGCTCCTGTGTCTAGCATGTACCGTTCTGTTTTTCTCGGGTTATCGACCGTAGCAATGTTTAAAATGAATTGATTATTCGCAGTAAATTCGATACTCAACTTCTCGTGTTCTGGGATGTAAATGTTAAACTTTTCCCATAAGTTAGTAGTACTTTGACACATTTCGCTCTGATAATTTTCCGTCACGCTTGCTGAAATATAATTGCATTCGGTCGTATCACTCTGAATGCGTCTCTGTTCGTTATTTTCTATATGTCGGAGTGTTTGGACGCCATAGTTGACACCCCCAGAATTCAGTTTTTTTGTTGGTTGTAGTTTCTTCCTTCATTGTATCCTCTATCGGTTGTATCCTGTCTAGGAAATTGATTTTGATTTCTATCGTAATTGTTGTTTGGATAATAAGTGCCACCCCTATTTTCAGTGTATACTCTATTTTGATTAAACGCTTGATAGTTATGAGGTTGTGAAGGCTGATTGAAATTGCTTCTATTATAAGAACCATTAGACTGGTACCGATTGTTCGTATAACCATTTTGAAATCCGTTATCTCTAAAATTTTGCTGATTCAAGTTTCTAGAATTCCATGAATTATTATTGTTCCCTCTATTATTGCTTCCACGAGAATTATTATTGTAGTTATATTGCTGATTATTGTTTCCTCTAGAATAATTATTGTTAGTTCCACGGATGTTATTGTTGTAGTTCTGATGCTGATTATTGTTTCCTCTAGAATGATTATTATTAGGGTTTTGTCGTGTGCTGCCTACCATTCTCGTAGGGTGAAGTCTGTTATGAAAGTCTTTCAGTTCTTCTTCATCGTCATATTCTTTTTGGAGCCACTCTAATAAATCTAGAAATGATTTTTCCCTCTGTGATTTTCCTGCAAACGCTAATGCTCGACTGTTCAGACCTGCTAAAAAGTGTCTTCTTAATGACGCTCCTACAAAACATTCGTCGTCGTTATCATGGTTTTTCAATTGGGTTGTTTGGTGGTAAAGTTTTGCAGCCCTACTTCTGTATTTTTCAAAACTTTCGGTATCTCCTTGAACTAAAGTTTCGATTTGTTTGATTAGAGATCCTATCGTCGATTCTCCATTGAAAGCGCTTTTTAAATTCGTTTTAACTTTCTCCCAGTTGTCGTCTTCTATTTCTGTGAGTCGCGTTAGCGCTTCTCCTCTTAGCTTTGTGTATACAACATTCAAGAGCGGTGTCTGATCTTCTTTTTCTGGTATTTTTTCTGCGAAGTAGTCGATTAATATCAGAAATGGACGAAGTTGTTCGTGCTTCCCATGAAACTCCGGAATCGATTGCATAGCCATGACCATTGGAAATTCGTAAGGTGCTGGGTCTGCCATCATGAATTTTGGTTTCAACGTCCGATTGAAGTAGAAACTGTCTCTCGAAAATCGGTCTTTCAATTTCTCTATAACTACGCAAAAACTGGTTTCGTCTAAGTCTAAATCTTCAATTTGCTTTAGACTTATTTGGTTGATGGAAATATTATTTTCCACAAATTCTTCTTCTAGATCTTTGATATGATCTAGGAATTTTTTACTTTCTATGTAGCTACCACTTTTTTCTTTTTCTACTTGCTTGAATGACGAAGTAAAAGGAAGATCCTCCCAAGCTTGTGATATCTCTAAAAAAGATATGTCGTTCTGTTCGTATGCTGGAATGACAATTTCCAGACAATATTCCGAATTTCGGCGTTGTTTTCGTTCCTTTTTAGGGATTAAAACTGTTCTATTCAAAATTTTCAAAGATAATTCGACTTTTGTCTTAACGAACTCAAAGTCATCTGTTAATTTATTCCAATCTCTTGTCGGAATTTTATCTTCATATTTCTTTAGGATAGATTCAAACTCTTCTAAATGCTCTTCTAGCAACCGCCTCTTTGTTTTAACTCCCGTTTGTGTTCTCGCCCTGTTTATGCTCTTGCAGAGGTTCTTATACTCCCTGTCAATATATTCTTTAATGTCTTCCAACCTAGTCATCTACTATATTTTTTCACTTTAATCTATCACTAGCGATCACACACATCTTACGAAAAAAAAACAAAAAAATGGCTTGAGTTACTCACCACAGCTTGCCTATTTCCATGTTGCACGGTTGATTTCGTCCTTTATTGCTGGCGTTCCTAACACTTCCTAGTGTTTTTCCTGCTGTCACCATATATAGCGGCGGCTGGGGCACTGGCTTTTCCCTATTAATGTGATATTGCACTCGGCGTTTCACTAACAACTTCTCCCGATTTACTTGGTATTTATTCATACATCAACTTACACTACTTATAACTACAGCAAGTCGTTTTTTTTCTTCGGTGGGACCCCGTGGTTTCTCCTCACCGGCTTGATCTCTACTCTACTGACTCAATTCAATTATCCAAAATATCCCTCTGGCCGCAGAACAGACCAGATGGCTCCTCAACCGCGGTCTTTATTTTGTAAACCTAAACATAAACTTTAAACAAAACATTGTTACCGTTGCGCATAAACCTAAACATTAACTTGACACAAACCTTGCTGTTCTGCTACGCATGACTTAGGTCAATAACTGTTTACCTAATGTGTTGTTCTTGAACTTCTTGCGACTGTGTTGCTTGTCGCAGCTTATGTAAGTAAAAGGTTAGGTCATTGCAAGAAAGCTAAACAATTGTTGAACCGAGTTCCTCTAGCTGACCAACCTACTGAGATGTTTTTTTTTGTTTCTTTTTTTTTTTTTTTTTTTTATTTATTCATAATTTCTCTTCTACGTAATACTACGGGAATCGAAACGATACATGTGTATGTGTGGGTGTGTGTGTGTGTGTGTATGTGGAACTTTTTTTTTTCACTCACTTTTCTCAGAGATGGCTGGACCGATTTTCATAAAAATAATTGCAAATGAAAGGTCTAGTTGCGCTTTAGGTTGCTATTGAATTTCATTGTAATCGGATTTTTAGTTTGGAGGTTATGTATCAAAATGTAAAAATCACGAAACATCAATATCTCAGAAACCACATAACCGATTTCAATAAAACTGATTTCAAATGATCGGGATGTCTCCAAAACCCTTAACTTTTAAATTTCGTAATGATTGATCATATGGTTCAAAAGTTATGTAAGGCAAAGTTATCCTGAGATTGTTTAAACTCACTCATTTTTCTCAGAGATGGCTAAACCGATTTTCACAAAATTTGTGTCAAATGAAAGGTCTAGTTGCCCCATAGGTTTCTATTGAATTTCATTGTAATCGGGTTGTAACTTTGTCCGTTGTTTATAAAAATGTGAAATCACATAATGAAGGTAAGCATATTGGCTTTCTCCTAACGATCACTGGCTAATTAAAAGGTAGAAAAGTGATCCAAATGGCCGAATGTCATATACTTCTCCACTCAGTTCGACGAATCGAGGATTTTCTGCATGTATGCATGTATAGGTGTCTATGTGTGTGTGGGTGTGTACATGTGTATGTGCAATGTGAAAATCGATCTTTTATCTCAGAAGCTTTGAACATAGTTGAATTCAAATTAATGGGCTTTTAAACTCTTAAACAATGAATTTCATAATGTTTAAACATGTGGTTTAAAAGTTATAGAAAAAAACGTAACCCGGAGACTGTTTAAAGCTAAAGCTACGATCAAAATATGTGGCCTCAACATCATTTAAATTTGATATTGTACTATTTCAATGTTTGCGGCCTAGCTCGGGATTGAAGTTGAAATTTAAAGTCATTTCATTTTTTCTTTAGCACAAATAATACGTCAAATATCACATAACAATAACGCACGCTTAGACTTGGGGCTAATAGCGGTCTCGATCAACTAGATTAGTTGAGAGAATTCGTTATCGATATTGTTTTGACACATTTTGCATGTGTAGGATACACCCTGCCTCAGTGCTTAGTCGAGAAAATTTCCAGCGCGAACAGATCCTCGACTCGATCGGGAATCGAACCCGATATCACAACCGTGTGAGAGAGCTAGCCGACCGACATCGCTAACCACAGAGCCACGGGGACCACAAATATCACAATTCTGAAGGGATGTGCGACAGTGAGTAAGCGGAAAAGTGTTCGCAGCCAAATCTAACGTTTTACCAATCGTGAATTATTTCTAGTTGTGTTTTCCGATCCACTTCTTAACACGCTAGTTTTCCTGCTTTCGTTGCATATGAAGAAACAGTGAATGTGACTACTTAAAGGATTATTTTTGCAAAAGTATACCCCAGTTGGAGACACAAAATACGCTTCCCCTTCAGAAATATTTGGCCCATAGTCACTCATTCATTGTCACATCCATTACAATGGCGCATCTTAACAAAATTGCCACTCGGTCTGGATCGGTCTCATCGCTAGTTGCCACTGGTACGTCAGTAAAGAGATCTCGTGATGATGTATCAAAACAATCTGATGACGGCGAGATTGAAGAACAGAATGCAAACAATGCTCGCAAACAACACTGAACGGATTGAAATGAAAATTGAAGCCTGTAATGCCAAATTGGAGAAACGAATATCGGATATCGAAGAGCAGCTGGCTACTGTTCGGGATGAGTGTTCTGATAATGTACATCGTTTGAAGCAAGCTGTTGATGTTGTTCGGAGTGACGTGGATCGTTCGATCGAAGCCGTGTACCGTATGGATAAAAACAAGGACCTGATTATCTCTGGAATTCCGTATCAAGGCCGTGAGGATTTGCAGAATATGTTTCACAAAATCGCTGTGTCAGTTGGATGTAATGAAAATAATATACCCTTGGTTGATCTCCAACGTCTAGCTCGTGCGCCAATCAGTACTAGAACGACACCACCTGTGCTCTGCGAGTTTCCTGTACGTAACACCAGGAACGAGTTCTACAGAAAATATCTTACTAAGCGCTCGCTTTGTCTTCGTGACGTTGGTTTTGATAGTGAAAACCGTGTTTATATAAACGAGAATCTAACAAGGTATGCAAGGCAGATACGTGCTACTGCAATTAAACTAAAGAAACTGGGACAGGTGCAAAACGTATTTACCCGCAACGGAACTGTGTTCATAAAGCCAAACGGTTCCGAGAACTCTAAGGCGATCCACTTACTTAAACAAATTGCCGCTTCTGTTAAAAACCCTATCCTATAATAGTTACTTCTTTCCTTCCAAGCAGTTCCATTTATTCTTTCACTATTTTCCCATGATTCATTCCACTCCTAAAAGTTAAACACGCTGGTGCTGCCGAGGAGGCTGGTTTGCTGTCGCTGTATGCTAGCTGAAACTGGACTTACTACTGCTGTTGCTGCTGTTTCAATTTCAATGATATTCACTATCGTGCTGCAAATATTTACTATTAGAGTTTCTTCAGCTAAATGCTGCTATAAAAATCAATGTGGTTGTTTAACATTTAAACTGATAAGCTTGTTATGCAGATTTGGCTGCGAAAGGTCACCTAAATAGTTCTAGTGCAATTCAACATGTGGTATATATAGATCTAAGTTTTCGTTCTCTTTAGTTATTATTTATTCGCCTATTGTCTGTTCAATGCGCAGGTTTTTTTGGGGCCGGTACTCTTTCTTACTGATTATGGATAACGGTGATTGTTCAAGTAGCAATGTTTCTGCGGAAGTTTCGATTCCAAGGGCTGTGATAAATTCGGTACTGATGAATGGTAAGCTAAATGTCTGTCATATGAACGTACAAAGCTTATGCGCGCGTAGTTTTAGTAAATTTGAAGAGCTTAAGCAGACTATTGAAAACAGCAAAATAGACATTGCATGCTTCTCTGAAACATGGTTGAACAATACCATCACTAACTCAATGATAAAGATAGATGGATTCAAGTTAATTAGAAATGATCGCAATAGGCATGGTGGTGGAATATGTATATATTTCAGAAATGAAATATCCTGTCGTGTTCTTAGCAAATCGTTATATACGGAGGCAAATTTGAAAGTAAACGCTATTTCCAAAACAGAATATTTGATTGTCGAAGTAATCATTGGAAGTGATCGTTTACTATTAGCCGTTTACTATTATCCGCCAAGTGTCGACTGCTCTGACCTACTACGTACCCATTTTGATGAGTATTCTCTACGTTATAATTCCACCTTTTTCATCGGTGATTTTAACACTGATCCTACAAACCAATCTCGAAAGTCTTTCGCATTTAACGATGTAATTACAAGCATGTCTTATAATATCGTAAATTCTGAACCCACCTACTTCTACAGCACAGGATGTTCACTGCTGGACCTCCTTCTCACTGACTCTCCTGAGTCTATTTTGAGGTTTAGTCAAATATCTATGCCAGGATTATCGAACCATGACCTAATCTTTGCTTCGTTGAACTTCTTTTACCAGGAAAAAGAGCTGGGATATTGGTACCGTGATTATTATAACTTTGAGAGAGCCTCACTAATTGAAGCTTTCAATAATATAAATTGGGCTGAGTATTATTGCATTGACAGTCCAGATATGTTGACTGGAATTCTTAATGAAAACTTCGTTATGCTTCATAAACAACACTTTTCTTTACAGTTCAGAAGGCGTAAGAAAAATCCGTGGTTAAACCAGGATATCGAAAAGGTTATCATTGAGAGAGACCTTGCTCATAGAAACTGGAAACAAAGGAAAACACCAGAAAATCTAACTATATACAGGCGATTGAGGAACAAAGTTAATTCTACAATATCAAAATGAACTTCTATAAGGAAAGACTTAATGTTAGTTTACCGTCCAAGCAATTATGGAGCAATATTAAAAATTTAGGCATCTCTGATAAAAATTCAACTTCAACTATATGTGAACACTCGGCTGAAGACGTGAATAATTATTTTTCTTCCAATTTCTCAGACGGCAGTGCAGCAAGAACCTTCTTTCCTACAAATAACAATGGCTTCAGTTTTCGACCCGTAGCTGAGTACGAGATTATCAATGCAATATTCTCCATTAAATCTAATGCAGTAGGTTTGGATAAAATACCAATAAAATTCTTGAAAATTATTGCTCCAGTTGCATTACCGCTGCTCAAACATCTTTTTAATGCAATAATAACCACCAGCTCTTTTCCCAGTGAATGGAAACGTTCCAAAGTTATTCCGATACATAAAAAGCCTGGTGTTTCAGAAATTTCTAATCTAAGACCAATAAGTTTGCTGTCAACTACTTCCAAAGTGTTCGAAAAGTTGATCAAAACCCAAATATCTTCCTTTGTCAACAGAATGAATTTCCTTCATTGCTTTCAAACTGGATTCTGAAGTCAACACAGTACAGAGACTGCGCTCATGAAAGTTCACGATGATATAGCGCAAACAATCGACAAAAAAGGTGTTATTATCTTGCTCCATATCGACTTTGCCAAAGCGTTTGATCGAGTTGTGCATAGCAACTTAGTTTGTAAATTACAATTACTTTATGGTTTTTCCAGCTCAGCTGCAAATCTCATCAATAGTTATCTAACCAATAGGAGTCAAGCAGTATTCTGAAATGGTGTTCTTTCAACATTTCAACCAATTTTATCCGGAGTTCCACAAGGATCAGTCCTTGGACCTCTGCTTTTTTCATTATTCATAAATGATCTTCCAAATGTGCTTGATTTCTGTTCTATACACCTTTTTGCAGATGATGTCCAAATTTATATTCGCGCAAACAACAATTCTGAATTACCCATCATAGGTATTAGGCTAAATCATGATCTTCGCAAGGTGATGAGTTGGTCACATAGAAACTTACTACCAATAAATCCCAGTAAAACCAAAGCTATGTTAATAACGAAGCAAAAAGTTCCCCCCAGTCCTCCACACATTTATATTGATAGCGTTGATGTCACATTTGTTAATCGCGTGAATAATCTAGGAGTCATATTCAAAGATAACTTGGAATGGGATGCTCACATAAATAGTCAATGTGCCAAAATCTACGGTTCATTGAAAAGACTTACCTTGACGACGAAGCATTACGATTCGCAAACTAGAATCAAACTCTTCAAGGCTTTGCTTTTACCCCACTTTATCTATGGTGATTTCCTTTACACCAATGCCTTGAGTAGATCAATTGATAAGTTGCGTCTGGCATTGAATGCTTGTGTCCGGTATGTTTCAACCTGTCGCGATATGCACATGTTTCACATTTGCATAAAAACCTATTAGGGTGCTCTTTCCATTATTTTTATAAATACAGATCATGCATTACATTGTTCAGAATTATTAAAACTAAAGTCCCAAATTATTTCTTCGAAAAGCTTGTACCATTACGGGGCACTCGCTCAAGAAATTTTAGATTACCTCAGCATAGTACCTCCTACTACAGCCAATCATACTTTGTCAGAAGCATTGTCTACTGGAATAGTTTGCCAAATTCCATCAAACTTCTCAACGCAAATTCATGCTTCAAGAGGGATCTCCTGTTGAACTTGCAGTAGACGAGTAGAGATAATTAAAGAGAACAATTAGTTTAGTTTAGTACAACAATAATAGTCAGAATCTAAATTCAACCACATTGTTACATTAAAAAAGATAAATGTCTTACGTTACATAAATGAAATAAAGAAATATAATAATAATAATAATAATAATAATAATACCTAAATTATTACTTTATTTATAACATCAATATTCTAGTACTCAAAGAGTGGATATACCTTCATTGTATTGTATTTGACAATTCAAGGATGTTTTCTAGAAATCGGAAGCTGCAAAATCGGGTTTCAAAGTCTAATACGGAGTTTACTCCCGGCTTGTGAGCCCGGAATAATGTTCCTTTCAGGTTGTTTTCCAGAAATCGGATGCTACTATGTATCTAGAAATTTAAAATGGCTTCCTAAGTTGATTTCTGGCCTCTGGGTGTAACACTACCGCAACTCATAAAGGATGATATTTGGTCATCTTAAAATGTTTTTCAGAAACTGAAAGTCGGCATCTTCGCCATCGAAATACCCGGATTAGGCAAAATTTGGCCATTTTAGGATGTGTTCCGGCAACCACAAGTAGTCATCAGGATTTTTCGCGTGATGTATTTGAAACATATTTATTTCATGGTACAGTCATACCTCGATATAAGGCAACTTTATTTTTATTTTCGTTACGTTATATCGTGTTACGTTATATCGGAGCAAAAAAAAATTTTATTTTTAATTTATGCAAGAATGTTAATGGTTACTCAAATATGCGCGAAAACCCATTTTCCATCACCTATCAGTATTTTTAAACCTTTCTTATTCACATTTAGAAATATTTTCAGAAGAAAAAAAAAAATTTTTTTCAATTGTTACACAGGTTACTCAAAGTTGCGTGAAAACCTATTTCTTATCACCTATCAGTATTTTTAAACCATTCTTATGCCCATTTAGGACAATTTTCAACAAGCAAAAAAATTTTTTTAATTCATGCAAGACTGTTGACGGTTACTCAAAGATGTGCGAAAACCTATTTCCCATCACCTATCAGTATTTTTTAACCTCTCTTATGCCCATTTAGAGAAAATTTCAACAAGCAAAAAAAATTTTTTTTTTCTAATTGATGCAAGTCTGTGAATTGTTACTGAAGGATGCGTGAAAACCTATTTTCCATCACCTATTAGTATTTTTAAACCTTTCTTATGCTCATTTAGGACAATTTTCGCATTAGTTTCATTTATTTTAAAACTTACTGCAAACATTTTTTTGAAGCAATTTATACCCCGAAACAGTTGCTGTATCATTTATTTTCAATTTCAATACATTTTCAAAGTTACGTTATGTCGAGGTAAAAGTTACGTTATATCGAGTTACGTTATATCGAGGTTGCCTTATATCGAGGTTGCCTTATATCGAGGTATGACTGTATTCGCATATTTGCGCCGCCGATGATTTGGACTCGGCGCGCCGCCGAAAAAATTTTTAGCGCGCCGATAGCAATTTTGTATGCTGGATTTTTCTTTGTTATAGAAATCCCGCAAATCACAGCCGATAAGGGAAAACTCGTATATTAAGTACAGCGGAATTTGGAAATTCTCAATACTCCTCCACCCCTACGCAGTGCAGCACTTCGTTAAGTACCTCCCCTCCTCTGAGCGTGTATTTACAAATGTTCCCTTAGTGTAAATTATTTAAATTGGAAATTTGGAAATTTGATACCATATTTAAAAATAAATATTTAGATTTTAGTCTTTATCATCGTATGAAATCAAAAATATCAATGTCATTATCAATGATTTGCACACGGAGCCAGTTTGCTTCGAAAATATTGTTTCAAGTCTCAAACATCGTAACATAAGTTCATATGTTTATCTTTATTTTTTATTTTTATGCAAACGTATGAGCAGTCAGAAAATTTTCAAAAAAATTATGAAAAAGGACTAGTGGTTTTTCATGATTCTTTTGGTAAAGACTTTTGTTTTCTTTAGAATGCTAAGTTTTTATTGGAGATTTATATGCGGGATTCCACTGAAAATTTTGCGCAAATTAACCCTCTAGGGCCCAATGCCACCATTTGGCGGGATTCCGTCAAATCTCTAAAAAGCTTCAATAAATACTAGTAAAGTGTTTATAATAATTCATAGTGAGTTTACCGAAGCCCGTCTAAAACAACTTAGGCACTAGAGGGTTAAATAGTTGACCATATTGCGCTGAAACAGACATTGTTTGTAGTTTTTTTGTCAACATCGATTATAAACTTTTTGCCAAAATTCACGATGAATTTCATACCAATCAAAATTATCCAAATGAACATTTTCAAACACGACTATATTTTTTGTTGATTTCTCGTTATTTTTAATTTTTTTTCTCTGTGTGGACTCATCACTGCGACCAAACACATTTGATCTATTGTGATATTGCCTAGGTATTTTCTGCTCTCCTCACTCCATATTATTGGCAGTATCATTATTGAAGTAAATGATAAGCTTTTCATTTATATCCGTGCTTACGTGCGAGAGTTTATCGTTTCACGCTTTGCTCTACTATACCCATACTATTACAATTCCCTGGAGTGAGACTACACCTAACGTTTCTCTCTGGCCAGGTTAATCCTAAGAGGGAAGATGAAGGAGCCTTATCGAAACCTCGTTCCCGTGCCAATATCGTCAATTACAATTCCCTGGAGAAGATAAATATTCCAGTGATCAGTTTTTTTGTAAGAAAGACTTATTTTGTCAAGAGGAAGCAGTCTTATCGAAACCTCGTTCCTACTTTCAAGACCGCGTCACAATAACAATTCCCTAAAAAGGGATTTATTGCTTCACCTCCGGTTAGTTTTATTCCAAAAGTCGCAATAGAACTAGAAGAATCTGTGGTGTTTAACGAAGAACTCTATTCGAATGAAAAGAGTTTCCCATTTTTTCAGTTTTTTCATGGGTAACCTAAAAAATATATGAAAGTTTAAAACGACCCTCTAACGTAAGAGTTATCGAATGTTCCCAAAGTAGGTCCACGGTTAATCAAGATGAACATATCAAAAAACTGTTTATCTTTTTTTCCTGAACTGAACGTCTCTGAAAATAGTATTCCTTGTATTGTTTTTGTTGTGGGCTCGTTGATGATCTTTTTTGGGATTAACATTTGTTTGTACTTTCTCTGCTTGGTTTATTATTTTCTGGTTGTTCAAATGTTTGTTTACTTGACATTTTACCATTTTCATTTTTGTTTTTGACATTTTTACAACCCTGACGCAAACATTTTTATTTATGAACGTTGAATTAAAAAAACCGAACATAAGAGTACAAAAGCACACATTATGCGCAATATTTTATAAGTGGTAATTAGTGTCACGCCGATACACGCCGCCGCCGCCGCCGCCACCGCCGATAAAAGCCAACGGCGTCACGCCGACGCGCCGTTCGCCGCCGAGGTAAAATGTTTTCTACGCCGCCGCTGCCGATGATATGGTCGGCGCACAGGTCTATGCTCATATGTGTGTGAATGTTAGGTTTTTAATTTTAATTTAATAATGGTATAATTGTGCTGTTGGCTATCAGAAATTCTTTATTTAGAGTGAAAAATGAAACAAGCAAAAATTTTCAAGGAGTATTTTTTCCCTTAAATCGTGTAAATCTATTTTAACATATAATAAGTTTGAATGAGAAGGCCTGGGTCTCACCGCTAGTTGGATTAATTTGGGTTTTATTTGTAAAACAAAAATATTTCTTAAATTATCTTAAATCGAAAGAATCGATTTCTATCTGTTTATATTTGGCACCTTATTCCTTTTTCACGTGCTGCTTGATTAAAGATCAAGACAATGCTGAATCTATCCCTGGCCAAACAAATATGCCAGAATTTCCGAAAAATTCTATTACAAATGAAAACACATAATGGTTTCTACCACATAATGGTTTGGTTTTCAATGTTCTCTTTATGTGCATGTAAAGAAGTATAAACTTAAATGCGTTTTTGTACTGCATAGTAATGTATGTTTGAAATTATGTTATTAATTATGTTTGAAATTATGGCACTTTTGAGAGACCATATAATTGTGATCTTAGGCTAAGAGGCGCAGCAACGCGGGCCGGTTATCAGCTAGTTTGAAATAAAAATCATCATGAAAAACGTTGTTAAAACCTGTAAATATACTACATGTAAATAATGTGAATGCTTCCATCTGCGCAGCGGACGGCAAGCTTCAAACACGTGCTTTTTTGCGCAGTGCGTCGTCCCGTATAGAAAAGACATTTGCTATAGTCTTTCATAGGTCCGTCTTACCAGCACAGCCGGTCCATTTCATATGCACGTTGTGAAATAGTGGTTTTTCGAGACTGTTTTTATTTTAGTCAAAACTATAAAAATAAATATAAAATCACTCTAAAGAAAAAATGTTTGCATTATTTTTTGAAAAGCACTAATCAATGTCGAATATTATGAATATCGTTGGTTGAAATGTTGTGTTTTGAGCAGAATAATGAATAAGTTCCTTAGGGTGACCGTCTTGCCCGTTGTTCCCCTAAATAATGAAGAGTGTTCAAACAGGCTGCTCAAACACAAACACAAATAGGTACTTTTTTGTATTAGTTCATTTGGATTTGAACCCATAAATGTGAAAGTTTTCCCACTGGGGTGAAATATATAAACACATACTTTTACAAATGTCTCACGCGGCCTTTTGATTTATATATTCATGTTGCCAATTGTCAGAATGCACATATATACATTTCTAAAATCTGTTCGTTTCCTTTATATAAATACAATATAATTATATAAATGATTTTCTCTGCGGCTTCATGATAAAAAACCTATATCTCTCTTATATATTGTAGTTTGCAGGGGTACCTACAAACATTTATTTATATTTGTCTAGATTGTTCTTGTGCACTGTTCTCATAATGTGATTCAATTATCTCCGAAATACTGCAATGTTTTGGGAGTTTCCACAAGAGAACATTAAGTTTTGTTTTTTCAACGTAACTTTTGAATTTCTCAAATCAGTCAAACCCTTGAAAAAACAACGGTTATTTCAGCGATTACCATATGAACTGATCACTAGGGTGCCAGGCAAAATGGTCATCTTGAATTTCAAAAGGATACCCTATACAAAATGTTCACCTGCTCGAAAAAACACCCTCTGCAAAATTTCAGCTCAATCGGACTTAAAATGGGGTGGCGCAAAGCGATTGAAGTTTGGCTTTTTTGAAAACCGAAAAATCACCCAAGGGGGGGGGGGGGGGGTACGTGAAATTTCGGTTTTCGAATTTTTTTTTGTTGCCAAATGACTTAAAAACACATGAAACGTCGAGAATTGGTGTCATCTGAAAAAAAATTTTTTTGCAAAAATTTACTCTAGTCGTCTTTTCAATTGTGGAAGGCGGAGTTCAAAATGTTTAGAATTTATCTTTTGAAATTGATCACTAGTCTCTCGAAATAGCTTGTATAATGATATACACTATAACTAGCATCGAATACATTATGTTACATTAGGGTGGTTCATTTATTTGGCATAGGGTGGTTCATAATATTGGGAAAAATGAGTATAAAATAAAAAAAAAGCACTTCGGTTCATTTGATTATTGTGACGTTTTCGACAAAGCTGTAGATAATAATTCGGTCTTACCAAAAAAATTACACTCAAAAAATTATTCGTTCAACAGTTAGAAGAAAGATTGAAAATTAATTATTCATAAGGGCTCATATTTTTAAAAATTGATTTTTTAATAAAACCTACGAAAGATTACCAAAACAATGAAACCAGTCTGATCATATAGAAATCAAGAAAAATAAGTTATCATTTTTTGAAAAAAAATATTTTTTGAAAAAAAAATTATTTTCAATTATTTTTTTTAAAAGGCAAATTTTTTTTGGAAGGACAAAATATTATCTACAACTTTGCCGAAGACACTATGCCGTTCGACTGTAGACATATTTTTAATTTCCAATAGAGCACTCTATGAGGAATCAAGAATATTTCTACAGTCAAAACGGTTTATTAGATTGGCATAGGTTATCTGGCAAAGTTGTAAATAATAACTTCGTTCCTTCAAGAAAAGTGTACCCCGTGAAAAAAAAATTAATATATATAACTTTTTTTTTCTGATTTCTCTATGGCCGGTTTCGTTGTTCAGGAAAACTTTCGTAGTTTTTTATGAAAAAAATCAGTTGTTTTAAATGGGCTGTTTTCGATAATTAATTTATAACTTTCTTTTATTTTTTTTAAATTAGTAATTTGTTTTTAGAGTGTATATTTTTTTTGAAAAACAAAACTATTATCTACAACTTTGCCGAAGATGTCACACCGCACACCGGCACGTTAACGTTCTGATGATGTAAACGTGACAGAAAATGTATGGTCGAACTGTCAAACGACGCAAACCCAAAAAGAGTCAATTGTGTTGCCTATCTCATTGAGATCCCTCTACTCTCATTATCACTGAATAACATCGATACAGTCTTTTGTCCGATCATATAAGCCAGAGCACTGTGTGTTCAATCAAGTGTGTTGGCAAAGGACATTATTGTGGTAAATAAAACGAATAAATTGTCTGGTACAACATTCGAAGGACGAGTGCAAGTGTCTTAGAGAGTAGATTTTTCAAACAAAGTAATATAACATATTCCATCAGTTTCCACCGTTTCATTTAAAAGTTCAGGACACTTGGAATCGAAAACATTTTTCAAATATTAAAATTCCATGTACACCCCGTGTGTGATTTTGCAAATGACATGAAGGCATTCAACATTTTCCACGAGACACAATCTTAATTTTGGTCGAGATAATTTTTTTTTTGCACAGAGTAGTTCGATACATTTTGTAAATTTGTTTTGTAATATTTTTCCATTTTACTTATAATTTTTTCAATTCAACATTGTCACCCTAACGACAATGATATAACAAATATTATATTTTCAGGAATTTTTCTATTGGTATTTAGTGAAAAGTGATTTTTTCCATTTTATACTCATTTTTACACAATATCATGAACCACCCTATGTCGAATAAATGAACCACCCTAATGAAACATAATGTATTCGATGCTAATTATAGTGTTTATCATTATAAATTCTAAACATTTTGAACTCCGCCTACCACAATTAAAAAAACGACTAAGTACCAGAGAGTTAATTTTCGCAAAAAAAAATTTTGCTCAGATGACATCAATTCTCGACGTTTCATGCGTTTTTAAGTCATTTGGCATCAAAAAAAAAATTCGAAAACCGAAATTTCACGTACCCCCCCCCCCCCCCTTGGGTGATTTTTCGGTTTTCAAAAAAGCCAAACTTCAATCGCTTTGCGCCACCCCATTTCAAGTCCGATTGAGCTGAACTTTTGCACAGGGTGTTTTTTCGAGCAGGTGAACATTTTGTACAGGGTTTTTTTTTTTAATTTTCTGGTCACTTATTTTCCATACGATGATTGGCGCCCTACTGATCACAATTTGTTACCTAACCTTTCAACACACCTCCGGGTCAAAACGATATTTGCCATGAACTAACTAGACTCTAAGCTCCTTTAAACGCGACTAAGAACAATCGAATCGGCTTAGCCGATGCTGAGGAAATCGAGATTTATTGGTGGTAAGACAAAAATAAACACATATACACATACTTCCGCACACACAAGGTATCTGTTGTTCGAAACATGAATATTTGGTACCTATAGCTTCAGGTATGTAAGCACTCAATGAAAAAAAAACCTAAATTAATCCACCTAGCGGTCAGACCAAGCCTTTCTCATTCGTACTTATTATTTGTTAAAATAGATTTACACGAACACCACGGTGTCTCTGGTTAAAGAAAAAAAATTAGTATCGCTCTAATACTCGTCATTCGAAAGCTTGAGCTTGAGCTGAAATGTTCTATCGGGGGGTAGAACAATTTGTTTTCGAACATATATTTGTAATTGAAAAACTAGTGAAATGTAAATAAATAATTTGTTTCAGAAATACAAAAAGTTATCAGGGTTCTCTGATCGTACTGAAATATTCAGGGTTGTTTTTATTTATAAAACAAAACAAAGCTTTACATAATATCTGATTTTTTGAAAAGGGTTAAGAGGGGTAAAAAAGACCCTTGAAAATTTGGAGTCGAAAATCAGCTGAAAACAAATAAAATGTTGTGACTTTGAATACATTGATTTTGATTGATGATTGATTTCATTGATTTCTTGAAATCCTATAAAAAAATATAAAATGCCGGTTGTTAAGAGTTGCTGTCGTGGTTTCATTATAGGATATTTGCATTTTTCTTCAAAAAATGGTGATTTTTACAGCTCTTTTTTGCTTGTCAACAAAACTGGACCCTGTATCTAAGCTATACGTTTTATAGAGCAACTCAAGAGCTTTCATTTGATGTTATTAAAAACTGCGCCGTTTTAGTAACGACCGAGAAAATTTCATTATTCATACATGTTTTAAAACATTATTTAAACCCATTGTGTCAGGCGCGCAACTACATTTTGTATCGATGTCCCCCAATCGAGCTTAAATTTCCAGGGTTTGTTCATTCATGAAATAATTTGTACATATAAGTTTTTTGGGATAGGGTTAGTGGAGTGAAAAGGACTCCAACCTGTATTCACGTCTGGTCTAGAACCAAGGGGACCCCTGGTGTCGAAAGGCCCGGGACATTTGCCCTCCCCACTTAAATCCGGCCTGGTGAAATGGCATTTTGAACTCTAATGTCCAGGTGCTGCTAAAATCATAATGTTACTGTAACTTTGAGTAGAATGCATCGATTTTTCTGCAATTCGGTATGCTTACTGAACCATTGTACCAGAGATGGTCGAGTTTGGCTTTTTTCAAACCCGCAATAATAACCACCAGCTCTTTTCCCAGTGAATGGAAACGTTCCAAAGTTATTCCGATACATAAAAAGCCTGGTGTTTCAGAAATTTCTAATCTAAGACCAATAAGTTTGCTGTCAACTACTTCCAAAGTGTTCGAAAAGTTGATCAAAACCCAAATATCTTCCTTTGTCAACAGAATGAATTTCCTTCATTGCTTTCAAACTGGATTCTGAAGTCAACACAGTACAGAGACTGCGCTCATGAAAGTTCACGATGATATAGCGCAAACAATCGACAAAAAAGGTGTTATTATCTTGCTCCATATCGACTTTGCCAAAGCGTTTGATCGAGTTGTGCATAGCAACTTAGTTTGTAAATTACAATTACTTTATGGTTTTTCCAGCTCAGCTTGTCAACAGAATGAATTTCCTTCATTGCTTTCAAACTGGATTCTGAAGTCAACACAGTACAGAGACTGCGCTCATGAAAGTTCACGATGATATAGCGCAAACAATCGACAAAAAAGGTGTTATTATCTTGCTCCATATCGACTTTGCCAAAGCGTTTGATCGAGTTGTGCATAGCAACTTAGTTTGTAAATTACAATTACTTTATGGTTTTTCCAGCTCAGCTGCAAATCTCATCAATAGTTATCTAACCAATAGGAGTCAAGCAGTATTCTGAAATGGTGTTCTTTCAACATTTCAACCAATTTTATCCGGAGTTCCACAAGGATCAGTCCTTGGACCTCTGCTTTTTTCATTATTCATAAATGATCTTCCAAATGTGCTTGATTTCTGTTCTATACACCTTTTTGCAGATGATGTCCAAATTTATATTCGCGCAAACAACAATTCTGAATTACCCATCATAGGTATTAGGCTAAATCATGATCTTCGCAAGGTGATGAGTTGGTCACATAGAAACTTACTACCAATAAATCCCAGTAAAACCAAAGCTATGTTAATAACGAAGCAAAAAGTTCCCCCCAGTCCTCCACACATTTATATTGATAGCGTTGATGTCACATTTGTTAATCGCGTGAATAATCTAGGAGTCATATTCAAAGATAACTTGGAATGGGATGCTCACATAAATAGTCAATGTGCCAAAATCTACGGTTCATTGAAAAGACTTACCTTGACGACGAAGCATTACGATTCGCAAACTAGAATCAAACTCTTCAAGGCTTTGCTTTTACCCCACTTTATCTATGGTGATTTCCTTTACACCAATGCCTTGAGTAGATCAATTGATAAGTTGCGTCTGGCATTGAATGCTTGTGTCCGGTATGTTTCAACCTGTCGCGATATGCACATGTTTCACATTTGCATAAAAACCTATTAGGGTGCTCTTTCCATTATTTTTATAAATACAGATCATGCATTACATTGTTCAGAATTATTAAAACTAAAGTCCCAAATTATTTCTTCGAAAAGCTTGTACCATTACGGGGCACTCGCTCAAGAAATTTTAGATTACCTCAGCATAGTACCTCCTACTACAGCCAATCATACTTTGTCAGAAGCATTGTCTACTGGAATAGTTTGCCAAATTCCATCAAACTTCTCAACGCAAATTCATGCTTCAAGAGGGATCTCCTGTTGAACTTGCAGTAGACGAGTAGAGATAATTAAAGAGAACAATTAGTTTAGTTTAGTACAACAATAATAGTCAGAATCTAAATTCAACCACATTGTTACATTAAAAAAGATAAATGTCTTACGTTACATAAATGAAATAAAGAAATATAATAATAATAATAATAATAATAATAATACCTAAATTATTACTTTATTTATAACATCAATATTCTAGTACTCAAAGAGTGGATATACCTTCATTGTATTGTATTTGACAATTCAAGGATGTTTTCTAGAAATCGGAAGCTGCAAAATCGGGTTTCAAAGTCTAATACGGAGTTTACTCCCGGCTTGTGAGCCCGGAATAATGTTCCTTTCAGGTTGTTTTCCAGAAATCGGATGCTACTATGTATCTAGAAATTTAAAATGGCTTCCTAAGTTGATTTCTGGCCTCTGGGTGTAACACTACCGCAACTCATAAAGGATGATATTTGGTCATCTTAAAATGTTTTTCAGAAACTGAAAGTCGGCATCTTCGCCATCGAAATACCCGGATTAGGCAAAATTTGGCCATTTTAGGATGTGTTCCGGCAACCACAAGTAGTCATCAGGATTTTTCGCGTGATGTATTTGAAACATATTTATTTCATGGTACAGTCATACCTCGATATAAGGCAACTTTATTTTTATTTTCGTTACGTTATATCGTGTTACGTTATATCGGAGCAAAAAAAAATTTTATTTTTAATTTATGCAAGAATGTTAATGGTTACTCAAATATGCGCGAAAACCCATTTTCCATCACCTATCAGTATTTTTAAACCTTTCTTATTCACATTTAGAAATATTTTCAGAAGAAAAAAAAAATTTTTTTTCAATTGTTACACAGGTTACTCAAAGTTGCGTGAAAACCTATTTCTTATCACCTATCAGTATTTTTAAACCATTCTTATGCCCATTTAGGACAATTTTCAACAAGCAAAAAAATTTTTTTAATTCATGCAAGACTGTTGACGGTTACTCAAAGATGTGCGAAAACCTATTTCCCATCACCTATCAGTATTTTTTAACCTCTCTTATGCCCATTTAGAGAAAATTTCAACAAGCAAAAAAAATTTTTTTTTTCTAATTGATGCAAGTCTGTGAATTGTTACTGAAGGATGCGTGAAAACCTATTTTCCATCACCTATTAGTATTTTTAAACCTTTCTTATGCTCATTTAGGACAATTTTCGCATTAGTTTCATTTATTTTAAAACTTACTGCAAACATTTTTTTGAAGCAATTTATACCCCGAAACAGTTGCTGTATCATTTATTTTCAATTTCAATACATTTTCAAAGTTACGTTATGTCGAGGTAAAAGTTACGTTATATCGAGTTACGTTATATCGAGGTTGCCTTATATCGAGGTTGCCTTATATCGAGGTATGACTGTATTCGCATATTTGCGCCGCCGATGATTTGGACTCGGCGCGCCGCCGAAAAAATTTTTAGCGCGCCGATAGCAATTTTGTATGCTGGATTTTTCTTTGTTATAGAAATCCCGCAAATCACAGCCGATAAGGGAAAACTCGTATATTAAGTACAGCGGAATTTGGAAATTCTCAATACTCCTCCACCCCTACGCAGTGCAGCACTTCGTTAAGTACCTCCCCTCCTCTGAGCGTGTATTTACAAATGTTCCCTTAGTGTAAATTATTTAAATTGGAAATTTGGAAATTTGATACCATATTTAAAAATAAATATTTAGATTTTAGTCTTTATCATCGTATGAAATCAAAAATATCAATGTCATTATCAATGATTTGCACACGGAGCCAGTTTGCTTCGAAAATATTGTTTCAAGTCTCAAACATCGTAACATAAGTTCATATGTTTATCTTTATTTTTTATTTTTATGCAAACGTATGAGCAGTCAGAAAATTTTCAAAAAAATTATGAAAAAGGACTAGTGGTTTTTCATGATTCTTTTGGTAAAGACTTTTGTTTTCTTTAGAATGCTAAGTTTTTATTGGAGATTTATATGCGGGATTCCACTGAAAATTTTGCGCAAATTAACCCTCTAGGGCCCAATGCCACCATTTGGCGGGATTCCGTCAAATCTCTAAAAAGCTTCAATAAATACTAGTAAAGTGTTTATAATAATTCATAGTGAGTTTACCGAAGCCCGTCTAAAACAACTTAGGCACTAGAGGGTTAAATAGTTGACCATATTGCGCTGAAACAGACATTGTTTGTAGTTTTTTTGTCAACATCGATTATAAACTTTTTGCCAAAATTCACGATGAATTTCATACCAATCAAAATTATCCAAATGAACATTTTCAAACACGACTATATTTTTTGTTGATTTCTCGTTATTTTTAATTTTTTTTCTCTGTGTGGACTCATCACTGCGACCAAACACATTTGATCTATTGTGATATTGCCTAGGTATTTTCTGCTCTCCTCACTCCATATTATTGGCAGTATCATTATTGAAGTAAATGATAAGCTTTTCATTTATATCCGTGCTTACGTGCGAGAGTTTATCGTTTCACGCTTTGCTCTACTATACCCATACTATTACAATTCCCTGGAGTGAGACTACACCTAACGTTTCTCTCTGGCCAGGTTAATCCTAAGAGGGAAGATGAAGGAGCCTTATCGAAACCTCGTTCCCGTGCCAATATCGTCAATTACAATTCCCTGGAGAAGATAAATATTCCAGTGATCAGTTTTTTTGTAAGAAAGACTTATTTTGTCAAGAGGAAGCAGTCTTATCGAAACCTCGTTCCTACTTTCAAGACCGCGTCACAATAACAATTCCCTAAAAAGGGATTTATTGCTTCACCTCCGGTTAGTTTTATTCCAAAAGTCGCAATAGAACTAGAAGAATCTGTGGTGTTTAACGAAGAACTCTATTCGAATGAAAAGAGTTTCCCATTTTTTCAGTTTTTTCATGGGTAACCTAAAAAATATATGAAAGTTTAAAACGACCCTCTAACGTAAGAGTTATCGAATGTTCCCAAAGTAGGTCCACGGTTAATCAAGATGAACATATCAAAAAACTGTTTATCTTTTTTTCCTGAACTGAACGTCTCTGAAAATAGTATTCCTTGTATTGTTTTTGTTGTGGGCTCGTTGATGATCTTTTTTGGGATTAACATTTGTTTGTACTTTCTCTGCTTGGTTTATTATTTTCTGGTTGTTCAAATGTTTGTTTACTTGACATTTTACCATTTTCATTTTTGTTTTTGACATTTTTACAACCCTGACGCAAACATTTTTATTTATGAACGTTGAATTAAAAAAACCGAACATAAGAGTACAAAAGCACACATTATGCGCAATATTTTATAAGTGGTAATTAGTGTCACGCCGATACACGCCGCCGCCGCCGCCGCCACCGCCGATAAAAGCCAACGGCGTCACGCCGACGCGCCGTTCGCCGCCGAGGTAAAATGTTTTCTACGCCGCCGCTGCCGATGATATGGTCGGCGCACAGGTCTATGCTCATATGTGTGTGAATGTTAGGTTTTTAATTTTAATTTAATAATGGTATAATTGTGCTGTTGGCTATCAGAAATTCTTTATTTAGAGTGAAAAATGAAACAAGCAAAAATTTTCAAGGAGTATTTTTTCCCTTAAATCGTGTAAATCTATTTTAACATATAATAAGTTTGAATGAGAAGGCCTGGGTCTCACCGCTAGTTGGATTAATTTGGGTTTTATTTGTAAAACAAAAATATTTCTTAAATTATCTTAAATCGAAAGAATCGATTTCTATCTGTTTATATTTGGCACCTTATTCCTTTTTCACGTGCTGCTTGATTAAAGATCAAGACAATGCTGAATCTATCCCTGGCCAAACAAATATGCCAGAATTTCCGAAAAATTCTATTACAAATGAAAACACATAATGGTTTCTACCACATAATGGTTTGGTTTTCAATGTTCTCTTTATGTGCATGTAAAGAAGTATAAACTTAAATGCGTTTTTGTACTGCATAGTAATGTATGTTTGAAATTATGTTATTAATTATGTTTGAAATTATGGCACTTTTGAGAGACCATATAATTGTGATCTTAGGCTAAGAGGCGCAGCAACGCGGGCCGGTTATCAGCTAGTTTGAAATAAAAATCATCATGAAAAACGTTGTTAAAACCTGTAAATATACTACATGTAAATAATGTGAATGCTTCCATCTGCGCAGCGGACGGCAAGCTTCAAACACGTGCTTTTTTGCGCAGTGCGTCGTCCCGTATAGAAAAGACATTTGCTATAGTCTTTCATAGGTCCGTCTTACCAGCACAGCCGGTCCATTTCATATGCACGTTGTGAAATAGTGGTTTTTCGAGACTGTTTTTATTTTAGTCAAAACTATAAAAATAAATATAAAATCACTCTAAAGAAAAAATGTTTGCATTATTTTTTGAAAAGCACTAATCAATGTCGAATATTATGAATATCGTTGGTTGAAATGTTGTGTTTTGAGCAGAATAATGAATAAGTTCCTTAGGGTGACCGTCTTGCCCGTTGTTCCCCTAAATAATGAAGAGTGTTCAAACAGGCTGCTCAAACACAAACACAAATAGGTACTTTTTTGTATTAGTTCATTTGGATTTGAACCCATAAATGTGAAAGTTTTCCCACTGGGGTGAAATATATAAACACATACTTTTACAAATGTCTCACGCGGCCTTTTGATTTATATATTCATGTTGCCAATTGTCAGAATGCACATATATACATTTCTAAAATCTGTTCGTTTCCTTTATATAAATACAATATAATTATATAAATGATTTTCTCTGCGGCTTCATGATAAAAAACCTATATCTCTCTTATATATTGTAGTTTGCAGGGGTACCTACAAACATTTATTTATATTTGTCTAGATTGTTCTTGTGCACTGTTCTCATAATGTGATTCAATTATCTCCGAAATACTGCAATGTTTTGGGAGTTTCCACAAGAGAACATTAAGTTTTGTTTTTTCAACGTAACTTTTGAATTTCTCAAATCAGTCAAACCCTTGAAAAAACAACGGTTATTTCAGCGATTACCATATGAACTGATCACTAGGGTGCCAGGCAAAATGGTCATCTTGAATTTCAAAAGGATACCCTATACAAAATGTTCACCTGCTCGAAAAAACACCCTCTGCAAAATTTCAGCTCAATCGGACTTAAAATGGGGTGGCGCAAAGCGATTGAAGTTTGGCTTTTTTGAAAACCGAAAAATCACCCAAGGGGGGGGGGGGGGGGGTACGTGAAATTTCGGTTTTCGAATTTTTTTTTGTTGCCAAATGACTTAAAAACACATGAAACGTCGAGAATTGGTGTCATCTGAAAAAAATTTTTTTTGCAAAAATTTACTCTAGTCGTCTTTTCAATTGTGGAAGGCGGAGTTCAAAATGTTTAGAATTTATCTTTTGAAATTGATCACTAGTCTCTCGAAATAGCTTGTATAATGATATACACTATAACTAGCATCGAATACATTATGTTACATTAGGGTGGTTCATTTATTTGGCATAGGGTGGTTCATAATATTGGGAAAAATGAGTATAAAATAAAAAAAAAGCACTTCGGTTCATTTGATTATTGTGACGTCTTCGACAAAGCTGTAGATAATAATTCGGTCTTACCAAAAAAATTACACTCAAAAAATTATTCGTTCAAAAGTTAGAAGAAAGATTGAAAATTAATTATTCATAAGGGCTCATTTTTTTAAAAATTGATTTTTTAATAAAACCTACGAAAGATTACCAAAACAATGAAACCAGTCCGATCATATAGAAATCAAGAAAAATAAGTTATCATTTTTTGAAAAAAAATATTTTTTGAAAAAAAAATTATTTTCAATTATTTTTTTTAAAAGGCAAATTTTTTTTGGAAGGACAAAATATTATCTACAACTTTGCCGAAGACACTATGCCGTTCGACTGTAGACATATTTTTAATTTCCAATAGAGCACTCTATGAGGAATCAAGAATATTTCTACAGTCAAAACGGTTTATTAGATTGGCATAGGTTATCTGGCAAAGTTGTAAATAATAACTTCGTTCCTTCAAGAAAAGTGTACCCCGTGAAAAAAAAATTAATATATATAACTTTTTTTTTCTGATTTCTCTATGGCCGGTTTCGTTGTTCAGGAAAACTTTCGTAGTTTTTTATGAAAAAAATCAGTTGTTTTAAATGGGCTGTTTTCGATAATTAATTTATAACTTTCTTTTATTTTTTTTAAATTAGTAATTTGTTTTTAGAGTGTATATTTTTTTTGAAAAACAAAACTATTATCTACAACTTTGCCGAAGATGTCACACCGCACACCGGCACGTTAACGTTCTGATGATGTAAACGTGACAGAAAATGTATGGTCGAACTGTCAAACGACGCAAACCCAAAAAGAGTCAATTGTGTTGCCTATCTCATTGAGATCCCTCTACTCTCATTATCACTGTGTGATTTTGCAAATGACATGAAGGCATTCAACATTTTCCACGAGACACAATCTTAATTTTGGTCGAGATAATTTTTTTTTTGCACAGAGTAGTTCGATACATTTTGTAAATTTGTTTTGTAATATTTTTCCATTTTACTTATAATTTTTTCAATTCAACATTGTCACCCTAACGACAATGATATAACAAATATTATATTTTCAGGAATTTTTCTATTGGTATTTAGTGAAAAGTGATTTTTTCCATTTTATACTCATTTTTACACAATATTATGAACCACCCTATGTCGAATAAATGAACCACCCTAATGAAACATAATGTATTCGATGCTAATTATAGTGTTTATCATTATAAATTCTAAACATTTTGAACTCCGCCTACCACAATTAAAAAAACGACTAAGTACCAGAGAGTTAATTTTCGCAAAAAAAAATTTTGCTCAGATGACATCAATTCTCGACGTTTCATGCGTTTTTAAGTCATTTGGCATCAAAAAAAAAATTCGAAAACCGAAATTTCACGTACCCCCCCCCCCCCTTGGGTGATTTTTCGGTTTTCAAAAAAGCCAAACTTCAATCGCTTTGCGCCACCCCATTTCAAGTCCGATTGAGCTGAACTTTTGCACAGGGTGTTTTTTCGAGCAGGTGAACATTTTGTACAGGGTTTTTTTTTTTAATTTTCTGGTCACTTATTTTCCATACGATGATTGGCGCCCTACTGATCACAATTTGTTACCTAACCTTTCAACACACCTCCGGGTCAAAACGATATTTGCCATGAACTAACTAGACTCTAAGCTCCTTTAAACGCGACTAAGAACAATCGAATCGGCTTAGCCGATGCTGAGGAAATCGAGATTTATTGGTGGTAAGACAAAAATAAACACATATACACATACTTCCGCACACACAAGGTATCTGTTGTTCGAAACATGAATATTTGGTACCTATAGCTTCAGGTATGTAAGCACTCAATGAAAAAAAAACCTAAATTAATCCACCTAGCGGTCAGACCAAGCCTTTCTCATTCGTACTTATTATTTGTTAAAATAGATTTACACGAACACCACGGTGTCTCTGGTTAAAGAAAAAAAATTAGTATCGCTCTAATACTCGTCATTCGAAAGCTTGAGCTTGAGCTGAAATGTTCTATCGGGGGGTCTAGAACAATTTGTTTTCGAACATATATTTGTAATTGAAAAACTAGTGAAATGTAAATAAATAATTTGTTTCAGAAATACAAAAAGTTATCAGGGTTCTCTGATCGTACTGAAATATTCAGGGTTGTTTTTATTTATAAAACAAAACAAAGCTTTACATAATATCTGATTTTTTGAAAAGGGTTAAGAGGGGTAAAAAAGACCCTTGAAAATTTGGAGTCGAAAATCAGCTGAAAACAAATAAAATGTTGTGACTTTGAATACATTGATTTTGATTGATGATTGATTTCATTGATTTCTTGAAATCCTATAAAAAAATATAAAATGCCGGTTGTTAAGAGTTGCTGTCGTGGTTTCATTATAGGATATTTGCATTTTTCTTCAAAAAATGGTGATTTTTACAGCTCTTTTTTGCTTGTCAACAAAACTGGACCCTGTATCTAAGCTATACGTTTTATAGAGCAACTCAAGAGCTTTCATTTGATGTTATTAAAAACTGCGCCGTTTTAGTAACGACCGAGAAAATTTCATTATTCATACATGTTTTAAAACATTATTTAAACCCATTGTGTCAGGCGCGCAACTACATTTTGTATCGATGTCCCCCAATCGAGCTTAAATTTCCAGGGTTTGTTCATTCATGAAATAATTTGTACATATAAGTTTTTTGGGATAGGGTTAGTGGAGTGAAAAGGACTCCAACCTGTATTCACGTCTGGTCTAGAACCAAGGGGACCCCTGGTGTCGAAAGGCCCGGGACATTTGCCCTCCCCACTTAAATCCGGCCTGGTGAAATGGCATTTTGAACTCTAATGTCCAGGTGCTGCTAAAATCATAATGTTACTGTAACTTTGAGTAGAATGCATCGATTTTTCTGCAATTCGGTATGCTTACTGAACCATTGTACCAGAGATGGTCGAGTTTGGCTTTTTTCAAACCCGTACCCGAATTTTGTTTCTCGGTTGAAACCAGAACCCGACCCGAAACTTTTTTTCCGACCAAACCCGAACCCGAAAATTTTATTTTTGGGAAACCCGAACCCGACCCAAACCCGAAGCTGTGAAACCCGAGCCAGACCCGAACCCGAGATTTTTTTTGGAGGTCAATTTTTTAAACCAATTTGAGACTGGGATGATATAGAGCTATAGCCTGCTATAGCCAGCATTTTAAATGTAGGTACAAAATGGAGTTGCGCTCCTTGTGTAACAGGTTCAAATGATGGCCCAAACTTTGTTATAAAAAAATCGATTTATTTTTAAACGGTGAACTTTTTGAATACGTCCAATAAAAACTCTTGAGTTGATTTATAAAACGTATTGTTTGATTGTAGGAACTAGTTCTGACAAAAAAACTCCAAAAATCACCATGTTTTTGAAGAAAAATGTAAATATCTAATTATGTAACCTCGACAGCAACTTTCAAAAACCGACATTGTATATTTTTATAGGATAGAATTACCATATCAATTTTCAGAGAAATCGATTAGTTATAGCTTTTTCTGTCTTTTCAGCAGTTTGTACACTCACAATTTTCGAGTCTTTTTTACCCCACTTTACCCTTTTGAAAAAATCTAAGATTATGCCAAACATTGTTTTATTATATGAAAAAACAAAACTTGAAGGTTTCAACACTATCTGATCGGGCTCGCAGAACGTAAATCCCTTGATAAGTATGCATAAGTCCCATTCCACCAGCTTTTCAATTACAAAAAAAATGTCTGAAAGAAAAATGTTCTGGACCCGCCGATAGAACATTTCAATTTTAGTAGCATATCAAAGGGGACACCTTGAGCTTTCGAATGATGAGTATAAGAGCGATACTAATTTTTTTCGGATAAGTTTCTTCTACCAGAGACACCGTGACACTTCATTTTAGAAAAAATACCCCTTGATAATATTTGCTGGATTTATTTATCACTCTAAAATAACAAATCATTGGTAGCAGTGTAACCATACCGAACATTTGAAACATAATTTTCAAACATATATGAACATACATTAACACATGCGAATAACATGAAATAAATATGTTTCAAATAGGGTAATCGCTCCATTATTCATCTCAACAGCTTGGTGCACCTATATGCATCTTATTTCTCTCATTTGTCCAATTTACCGTCAAATTTCTACAATTTTTTGAAAGTAAATCTATTTGCTTCTCGATTTTCTCAAGTGGCTGAAAGTTTAACGTTGAAAATATGGTTAAATTTGACGATAAATTTATCAAAAAGGCGTGATGAGATGAATGTAGGTACTGAGATGAATATAGGAGCAGTTACCCTATATGACGCGAAATTTTTTTTTTGATCGTGGTATAACCCAGATAACCAGAAATCGTATAAAAATGGCAATACAAAATCGTATAAACATCCAGATTCAATCGAAATTGTGTAAAGTTCATGTTGTAACCAGTTCAAGTTATCTTTCATCATATATGGGTCGTACAGTCCGTGATATATGAATGCATATTGTTCCTCGTATAAATGCACACAAAAAATCAGGTTTCATCGCAGTACAGTTGTCTACAGTGCTAATCTTAATTGCAGTGCAAAATTGTAGGATTTCTAATTTATGTGATCCACGATGATATTCATATTCCTTGAAAACTCCTATAACAGTTGTTAGAGGATTGCATAATGAATTTTATACAATTTACTTTTTCGTGACAGTTAAAATCGTCTATTTTAGACTGTTCCGAAAATTATAAATACATCTTCTCTCTTGAATAAAACTAAAAATACAGGATTTTCGGGTCATTTTATTCTGAAATATAGATAATATGTGTTTTTTTTTTTTTCCAGTTTCAATACAAGTTGGGATTATTTTTCGTAGGATACGCGAGTTCTCTCACTTTTCTCTTAACACTACTCATAAGCTTTTGCACAGTGTGTTCTCCGACCATTTTTACCACTTTAAGCCAATCTTTTTTAGATTTTTCAACATTGTCCGCTGGTTTGACATGTTTCTTCAGCTTTGTCTTGGTCAAAGTCCAAAAAGTTTCAATAGGGCGAATTTCAGGGCAGTTTGAAGGAATCATCTCCATTGGGACACATGTGACATTATTTGTTTTATACCACCCTAGTGCATCCTTAGAGTAATGGCAGGAAGCAAGATCGGGCCAAAAGATTGGAGGATTGTTATGCTGCTTAACCATGGGTAACAACCTTTTCTGCAAACACTCTTTCACGTAAATTTTACCATTCATTGTGTCATTTCTAATGAATGGACGAGATATTTTCCCACATTCACAAATGACCTGCCAAACCATTACCTTCTTGCCGAATTTTTCGGTGTAAATGGCTTTCACTGGTGTAGGGACATCCTTTGCCTTCGGTAATGTATAAAATTGCGGTCCTGGCAGAGTCTTATAGTCCAGTTTTATGTAGGTTTCGTCATCCATGTTAACACATCCCATTTTTTGGTCAGAAGTTTGTCATAAAGCTTCCGAGCTCTCGGTTTCACAGATTCAGCTTGTTTTGGATTTCGTTTTGGCTGCTTCTGCTTCTGACGGGTCTGCAGACCCATTCTTCCCTTGGCACGCATAACGTTACTCGCCGAGGTTCCAAGCTTTCTCGCCACATCTCGTACTGATACTGAAGGATGCCGCTTGTAGTATCCCTTAACATTTTTGTCCATTGTGGGATCAACAGGCTCGATTTTTCTACCACGTCTTGGGGCATCAGTAAAAGTGCACTCTTCACAATACTTCCGCAATGCGATTTGAACTGCTCCGACACTTATACCTTCTTCTCTGGCTAATTTTCTTATAAAAAGACCACTCACGGTGCCCCATTTGTGCACAATTCGCTTTCTTTGCTCGGAAGAAAGGCCACGCATTTTCAGAATTTCGCACTAAATGTTAGAAAAAATGACAGCATATGTTTCTTTTGGATGTAAACAACAGGACGCAGCCAACGTTTGGTTGAATACTGTACGTTATTTGAAATGACGGTTGATCGTCATTCGTTGTAGCATTGTAAACCATGTAATAATCCGTGTGGTATTATATTCACATGCAAAGTAAATGAATATATTGTGAATTTGCATGCATATTTATATTCGAAGCTTCAAGTTTATATCAATTAACATACAAATTTACATGGCTTAAAACGATTCTGTATTGTGCATTATTACCGGTGTGAAATTGTATATATTATTCACTTTATGTGCTAGAAATCGTTATGTGCTTTTATTTGTATTAGTTGTAGATTTCATTTTTTGGTACTGTGTAGTTATTTGACGAAAAATATTTTTTTGATCCGAAGGTTCATTCAGAAATGACGTAACGAAATGTGGTCAGCTTACATAGGAACTGATAAACTAACCGATTTTTTTCCAGCGGTTTGACTGATTTGAGTCCTTTTGGTGATAGATGCGTTTGTTAGGATTTGGAGGGTAGATTTTCATTCGAAAATATACTTAAAATTAAATGACAACTTCGAAAGATATGTTGAAAAAAAAAACAAAACGTGTGAAAACGCTTAGTACATTGCAGTATCTTGGAGGTAACTCATTGAATGATATTATGCGTAGTGTACAAAAACAACCTTAAAAAATACATTTGGATTATCTCAGCAATGGATGTATTGATTCGATTTCCTTGGCTGCAATTGGAAGGGCTTGAAGGCCATAAGGTCATCATCGGACATTTGTTTGATCCGATGGTTCATGCAAAAGTTACAAAACAAAACGTGTTTACATGATATGAGACCAATTAAACATGCTATGATAGCAATTGAACAAAAAAAAAATCCTAACATCGGTTTGACCAAATGAAGCAATTTGGTGCTAGGAATTTTCGTAAGAATATTCTGAAATGTATGCTAAGCAAAGTAAGCAAAGCCTTGGTGCTACATTCCGATTCGTTCATGATACACAGACTTCGCAGTCGAATGTTTAGTGTAAAGGACAATTGCGGGGCTAGCGCTACGATCCTACTAACACTAACAGTTTCTCCCGAGCCGAGACTCGAACCCACGACGACTGGCTTGTTAGACCATCTCGGGAGATCCTTTCATAACTTTTGAACCACGTGCACAATCATAATAATTCGTCAGTTAGCCCTTAACTAGCCCGTGCATCTGAAATAAGTATTGTTCAAATCAGTTGTGTAGTTTCTTAGATAATGAAGTTTCGTGATTTTCACATTTTGATTCATTACAGACCAAGTTAAAGTCCGATTACAGTAAAATTCAATAGGGAGTTATGAGGAAGCTAGACCTTTCATTTGACACTAATTTTATGAAACTCGGTACAATATTCTCTGAGAGAAGTGAGTGAGTTTGAATAGTCTTCGAATTTTTTTTTTCATAGCTGGATTTCACATTTTTAAACACAACAGGCAAAGTAATAGTCCGATTGCAGAAAAAATCAATAGGGTATGATGGAGCGACTGAACCTTCCATATGACACTGATTTTATTAAAATCGGTCTAGCCATCTTTGAGAAACATGAGTGAGATTCTCCAGAACACGCGTCTGTTCGTAGCTTTTGAACTACAAGTCCAATCTTTATAAAATTCAAAAGTTAAGAAAAAATTTTTTTTTCTTCGATATAACTTAACGAAAATAAAAATAAAGTTGCCTTATATCGAGGAATTACTGTATCTACAAAAATGTTCATATCGACAATTGCATGAACTGTGCCTTCAGTCGAAAAAGTGAGACTCAAAGCGGTCAATTGGGTCACTACTTCCTTAAGTTCGATTGAGTTGAAATATTGTATGAGGACATTTTCCGGAGAGACGGAACTTTTAAGCCTCATCGCTAAACGAAATTCAAAGATTAGTTTTTTGCCTCACGTTTCCTTTGCCGTAGCTCAAAAAGTAGTTAGTCTCAAAGAGAGTTTTGTTACTGAAAAATAACTTTGATATACATATTATCATTAGATCACAAATCAATCAGTTTTAAAACCTTTCTCACCTTTGTGAAATCATTTCATATAATTTGTTTTATCACTCTCTCGTAAACTGTTCGAAAAATCGCGGGAAAAAGTGCTTCCTAAATAAGGATGACACTGAGTTATATTCCCCTATTTGAAGCATAGTGGGCTAATTATAGTAAAATTTTAAGCTTCATCATTTATATTTAGTTCCAATCAATTAAACGTGAAATCCTTCATTGGATATCTCAAGCATAAGCAAAGTAAAACGGTGATGTCACAGAAGTAGGCTGGTCCGATCATGATACAGAACGGGCTTTCGCGTTTCACCAACAATTCAAACTTTAAAGGAAATATTTCATATAAAAAGTGTTTCTAAATTGTATTTATATGTTACAGAAGCATATTACTAGAAAATATACTGCAATCTTTAAATATTCGATTCTAAAATTACTGCTTGAAAACAAGACTTGGTAACAAGTGTAAGGGCAAATTGTGCTAATCTTAATGAAACCTTCTGAACATCATCAGAAGAAGTTTTTTGATGATGCGGGTACATATTTGATACAGTTTTTTATTCAATAGTTGAGAAATCTCGTATACAAAAAAATGGTCTGAACATGGTACATTTTTTGACTAGTCCGATCATGATACAACACCCTATATTTATAACTTTTGGACCACATGTTAATTCATTGTTAAAATCATAGAAGGTTTTAGAGACAGCATGTTCATTTGATACCTGTTTTGTTCCAATCGGTTGTGTAGTTTCTGAGATAATGAAGTTTCGTGATTTTAACATTTCGTTACATAGAAGACAACGTTACAGTTCGATTATAATAAAATTTAATAGGGTATTATGAGACAACTGAACCTTTCATTTGCAACTTTTTTCGTAAAAATCGGTCCAGCCATCTCTGAGAAAAGTGGGTGAGTTCAAGCAGTCTTAGGATAATGTTTCTTTTAATAGCCTGATTTCACATTATTATACATAACGAACAAAGTTAAAGTCCAATTACAATAAAATTCAATAGGGTCTTATGTGGCAACTAGACCTTCCATATGACACTAATTTCGTGAAAATCCGTCTTACCATCTCTGAGAAAAGTGAGTGAGATTGAACAGTCTTCGAAACACGTTTCTTTGCATAACTTTTGAACTACATGTTTAAACACTGGAAAGTTAAGTAAAAACACATGCTTTGATACCAATTTTGTTCAAATCGGTTTTGTAGTTACTGAGATATAAAGTTTTGTGATTTTTACATTTTGATACATAACCTCGAAACTAAAAATCCGATTACGATAAAATTCAATAGGGTTCTATGGGGCAACTGGACCTTTCATCTGCAATTAGTTTCATGAAAATCGGTCCAGCCATCTGTGAGAAAATCGAGTGAGATTGGGAGACCGTTACACACACACACACACACACACACACACACACACACACACAAACACACACACACACAAACACACACACACACACACATACACACACACACACACACACACACACTCACATACATACATACATACATACAGAAAATGCTCGGCTCGTCGAACTAAGTCGATTGATATACGAGTTTCGACCCTCTGGAGCACTTTCATACCTTTGGTTTTTCCAGTGATTGCTATACCTTTCTAGGAGAAAGGCAAAACATATTTTCGAGACAAAACCAGTTGTTCCTTGTCCAAAATTAATTGAAATGTTGTATGTGTGGAAAACCACACACCAGGGTAGACAACGTAAGTTTTTAAATATCTCATCAACCAAAAATATTTTTGCCATGGAAAAAATGTATTTTGTGTTAATTTGATGGTTCAGGAATTGTCAAGAAATTTCATCAAAAACGATCTAGAAGTTTTCGAAATAAAAATTTAAACAAAATTCAATTGTGTGGTTTTCACACAAGGATAGGATGAAGGTTTATTTCGAAAATAATGGTATTAGTAGAATTAGATCAAATATCGAAAAAAAGAAAAATTTCCATTAAATTCTACTATCAACCATCTACTAACAAAAGTCAATATTATATTTTCTCATCCGCAGATACGTGTTTGGCAATACTACTAAATTTACTTTCTACTCAATTTTTAGGTGAAGCATCCCAAAGGACATAAGAAAGATAAAGATATAGAAGATAGTGTCGCGGAGCCTAATAAATATGACAGGAGTAGAATGTAGTGATATCAGCATTTCCTCACGTTGTATTGAATTAGAACAGGTAAGTGAAGCAACCTAAACATTTACCATTAATCAGTCAAAGATGTCGTGTAAGACATCTTCAAATGATTTTTGCTATTCTACTCATTTTTTTGTAAGATTTGGACCACTGCGACCATTATTTTGATCTTTTGTGGTACTCATATACAGCTCATACTGAAGAACTCTTCAACACGCGTTATTATAGACCAGTGGTTCCCAACCTTTTTGGTTTAACTAATAATCTATGCCTCGCTAGTGTGGTGGCCTAAAACCAAAGAAAGGTGAACGCAGAATAAGCTTGGCAGGTTACAAAGGCTAATATGTAACGCAATTAATGGAGCAATGCGTAGTGCTCCATAGAAAGCCTTAAATGCAATTCTGCTTCTGTTACCACTCCATCAGGTAGTACAACTAGAGGCGGAAAAAAGTGCACTAAAACTAACACGCCTCAAAGAAGTATTTGAAGGAGATCAGAGAGGCCAGCTAGCAATCCTTAAAGATTTTTAGCTGAGCAAACTTATACTAGGGAATGAAGATTGGATGGAAACTAAACCAAACTTCGAAACACCTTTTAAAATTATAGAGACCGAACGGGAAATTTGGGAACAAGGTGGCCCGAATATCCGTCAAGACTCTGTCATCTTTTACTCAGACGGCTCAAAAATGAACAATTCAACAGGAGCAGGTATAAATGGGCCAGGAATAAGTATTTCGATAACAAAGGGACGTTGGCCTACAGTGTTTCAGGTTGAAATACTTGCAATTTTTGATAGTCAAGCAGCTTTAAACTAGGGTGGTTTACCGGTAAAACAAAATCTGTAAAACCGATATTTTTTTCAGTACCGAAAAACCGGTATTGGAGAGGCGAAAAAACCGGTATTTTCGGTATTTTTCTTTATATTGAAAAAAAAAAACTTCACAATTTTCATAAACCATTGTTAGGCTAATGAATGCTACTCACTTAGGTAGGCGTTACAAATCACATGATGATGTATACAGGGTGTTAGCTCACTTTTAATCAAATCCTTTAAGGGGTGATTGAGGACCCTATTTGATGAAAAAAATCTTTCTGCGCATATGGTCAAAATTTAACTACTGAAGAGTTATTCTCTTCTTCCAGTTTTCGGTTATGTTCTCCTTAAACGAGGTCTATCACAAGAAGTATGATAGCTAGCTCAGTTCTGTTGGTTCTCTAGGAGAGCTGAGAAAATTTCGTAATCAATAGTGTCTCAAAAATTCACAATTTTCGGCTCGTTAAAGGCAAACATAACCGAAAACTGAAAATAGTGAATAACTCTGCAGTAGTTGACTTTTGGTCATATGCGTAAAAGGATTTTTTTTTTCATCAAATATGATCCTTTATCGCCCCTCGAAGGATTTTATGTGAGCTCCCTAACACCCTGTATAATAAATACATTTAGACAGAAGCAACATTAAATATTTATTTATCCATATTAATCTACCCTTATATGTCAAAAAACTTCATATCAACAAAGCAAAACATTTATTGTTCAAGTAGAACAGCTAATCTCCTTACACACTCATACTCACAGAGGCAACGCGTAGGCTTTGAACCTACCAGTTTAACTACAAATTAAGAAAATCATAGTTTGTGGCAAAAATCACAATCATGTCAGCGAAAATACGCAAGTCATTATTCATTTTGTGCTATTTAAAAGTAAAACTAAAAAATATATAATTAAATATAAATTTCGATTAGGAATTTATTTTTTTTTAATATAAAGTGTTCACAGGATGAAATAATCAACCAATGAAGAATTTCATCCTAAAAATTACTGCTCCTTGAAAAAGTGAAATTTAAATAGCTGTAGCA
This sequence comes from Wyeomyia smithii, assembly GCF_029784165.1. NCBI lineage: Eukaryota > Metazoa > Arthropoda > Insecta > Diptera > Culicidae > Wyeomyia > Wyeomyia smithii. The sequence goes on along the minus strand of NC_073696.1, from coordinate 145,263,128 downwards.
TGGTCGAAGCTTCGTCGCCCGTACCGCAGCGGGCTTTTATTAGCAACTCGCTGAATGTACCCAGGCTCACTCGTGTAAAAGTTTATGCTTTTTCTATCATTTTCTATATTTTTATATATTTTTTACCAACCTCTCATTTCAAATATTTATTTCGATTTCAGTTACAAACTTGTTCATATGCCACATTTTTCGTTTCTCCATCAAGAGCTAAGGTTAATAAAATAAGTTAAAGTTAATAATAAATAATTTGGACGAACTGTTCAAAGAGCATCGAACAGAATAAAAAAGTATTTACCTTCGATTCATTCGGATTCGTAAAAAGTAAATTCTGGTCTGATCGTGATTTCTTTTTTTTACTCCATTCATATACTCTTCTCAATAGTTAAATATATTGTTTTTCTACGAATTTCGAAGTTATTCACTAATTTGAAACTAAGCTTTGCGATGTGAAAGAAAATATAATAAATATAAATCTGCATGTTTTTTTGTTATTACATGAGTTTTGGAATTATGTTCTACGTAATCATATCACTAGATTCATTCATTGGAGTTTTTCAAACACTGTTATCCAGTGTTGTATCTGGATCGTATACCACAAGAGATCAAATCAATAGTCTCAGAGGTCCTTATCTTAAAAAATCTGGATCGTAATGAAGCATAGATACACATAAATGCAAAAACATAATCATTCAGCGACACGTCCATGCATAGATGCAACCTGAAACGCTGAACCTGAAAGCAAAAATAAATTTCCAATCCAAATTTATGTAGGCAACGTCTTCAGCAGTGGCTTACTTCGGCAGATTTTTGCATGAGACTGCGGCAGGAAACCGTCCAAAGAAAACCACTACCGGAGACGTTTACCTTTGATTATTTTGCAGTTTTATTTTTAAATAGTACAGAGAGAGTGACTTGCGTTTTTAATTCGCGGACAATCATCATTACTTCCCTAAACTATGATATTAAAAATTTGGTAGCTGAAAAAGTAGGTTTAAAGACCACGAGTCACCCCTGGTTTGTATTAATCCGAAAAATATAAAAATACCGGTTTTTTACCGGTTTTACCGGTTTTTATTTTCATGAATACCGAAATAGCGGTTTTTCGAAAAGTCGGTAATACCGACCACCCTACTTTAAACGCATTGAAAGCCTTCACATGCACCACTAAGCTAGTATGGGAGTGCATCCTTTCACTAAAACAACTGGCAGAAAGGAACCAAGTTATTCTGGGTTCCGGGTCATTGTGGAGTGGAAGGTAATGAAAAAGCCGATACGTTAGCCAGACAGGGGACATGCTCCGATTTCATAGACCCAAAACCATTCTGCAGGGTGTCATCAAGCGCCTTAAAAGCAGAATTGAAAACCTTGGAACATCGGACAATACAAGAGAACTGGATATGCTCTGAAGGGCTACGCCATTCGAAACACTTTATAACACCAAACGTGAAAAAAGCCAGCAACTGCTCAGTTTCAACAAAAAGGAATTAAGCACAATAACAGGTCTGTTCACCGGACATTGTCCAAGTAAGCATCCCTTAAAACAAATTGGTCAGTCAGATGACGAGAGTTGTCGCCTCTGCGGGTTCGAATGTGAAACCGCAGAACATTTGCTCTGCAAATGCAGTGCATTAATACAGTGCAGAATAAGAGCCTTTGGAAAATGAACTATAGAGCCTTTCGAGATCTGGTCTGCAAATCCTAATGAGGTAATACATTTCATACGAAATTCAGTGCCAAATTGGGAGAAAGGGTGCGAGATGACAAGGACAAACACTTCTATCAATAGTGATTTGTCTGCCACAAGTACCTAGACTAAAGAAGAGGCATACCACAAAAGATCAAAACAATGGTCGCAGAAATCTGAATTACCTATCAAATTTACCAAAAGCTTCACGGCCCCCCGGTTGGGAACCACTGCTACTCCTCGAAAAAGAGGGCACACCACAAAGCAAAACAAAGTCTTGGTGCTACATTCCGATTCGGAAGTCAACCTTCTGTTTATTATACACAGACTTCGCAACCAACTGTTAAAGTGTACAGGACAATTACGGAACTAGCGCTACGGGCCTACTGACACTAACAGTCTGCCACCAGTTCGTAAAAAATGAGTGTTTTTATTTACGTCAACTTACATATGGTTATGTTGGCAAATGGTTGGACACGTGTAATTTGAGACCCTAGTGTGGCCATTCACCTCTGTCCAGTAACTCCTATCCCAACTTCCACGTGGTGCCGACCGGAATACGAGTAACCTTAGCGGAGATCGGGTAATCACCTCCCGGTGGAAATAATGGTCGTATGCTGACTGGGAAGGAGATCGTACGCGGCGGTATCCTCATATTAGGGGCTGCGTACAGCAGCGTCTGACCCGGAGCGGGCGGCTGAATTATGGAATGCTGTATCCCACCAGCTATACCTAAGATGGCAGCCCCATCTGCATGATGTAGGTATCGTGACCCTGGTAATATAGCATACCGAAACCTTCCTTCAACCACGAAAAACGAAATTAGAAATACGGAATGGATCAATAGGAAAAGACATAGGCTACGAACACGGAAAAAGATTAAGGTAAACGATTGGAAATTGGACACTTGAAACGTCCGATCTCTCAATGAACCGGCGCAGGCTAGCTTGCTTGCTCGAGAACTACTGTGGCAGGAGTCGAAATCGCAGCGATTCAGGAGGTTCGGTGGCCAAATTTCAGAGAAAGGGAATTCCGTGCAGTAGACCCTATTACACGCACTTCTTCCAAGTACAAATTAACAGGTTCATTAAGCAGACAGTATGTGAGTAGAGAAAAAACGAAAAATAAGCGAACTGGAAATATGATACAGATTTTGAAAAATATACCGCATCCCGACGGGACCCGCAATCTCCCTGTCTCCGGCATGGTGTTTTGACCAATTAAACTACGGGGGACGGTGGTACTGTTCCACAATCTATATCGTATCACATTCCGCTGTCGACTTATTCTATTGCTCATCCCTAACTACACACACTGCTGTGCAAGCGTTATTTATAGACTGAAAGGAATGTCTCATCACACACAGAAGAGTCAGCTGATGCTGATAACTTTATAGACTTATCTTATAGATAAGTGCACGCTTGCACAGCAGTGTGTGTAGATAGGGATGAGCAATAGAATAAGTCGACAGCGGAATGTGATACGATATAGATTGTGGAACAGTACCACCGTCCCCCGTAGTTTAATTGGTCAAAACACCATGCCGGAGACAGGGAGATTGCGGGTCCCGTCGGGATGCGGTATATTTTTCAAAATCTGTATCATATTTCCAGTTCGCTTATTTTTCGTTCTTTCTCTACTCACATACTGTCTGCTTAATGAACTTGCGTGTTAACGGGAAAAAGCCGTTGTTAAAAATAGAAATTCAGTTCGAAAAAATACAAATTAACAAATCATTGAAAGTAAATAATTTTTGACAACGTAAGCAAGCGTTCTGTGCTGGATCCTAGCAATTCAAATCTGTCCCGGCCGTCTAATTTACTGATTGTGAAACAGCTTTTACAGTTCGTGTTTTCAGTGTCAATAACCGATCTTGATCAGTAAAATACCTTTTTCAAGGCAAATAAACAAATAATTGAAGGTTAATAATTTTTTGGCATAAACACAAGCAAAAATTTTTTGCGGGATCCTAGCAACCAAATATTGTTGGATGTAGTTGTCTAATTTTTATTTTATTCAGTTAACAACCTACTATTGGGGTAGCACAGAGGCTGCGATCAGCATAACCGATTTTGAGCAACAAACTGCACTGTTAGAACGCATTTTTTTTAATAGGGGGGGCGGGAGTTTGTAATGATTTATTTATGTACTAAAATATCTATTCAGAATTAATATTGTGTGTTCTGCCACAAATGGTGACATTTCAACACTATTATATTTATACTTGTACGCTTTTTTATATTATTGAATGTTATTGGCTTTCGCAGTAAAGTTAATGTAATTGTAGGAAAATTATTGAACCTACTTGTCAAGGAGAAAAAAAAGGAATAGAACGAAACATAAAATAAACCTTAAACTCTCTTACTGAATATAAAGTGAGCTAATCGTTGCAATTGAGGATTGCAACGATTTTTGTCGGAATTTGTTGATAATTTGGCTTGACATATTTTCTAATATTTTTCTACATTAGTAAGCCTATGTAGCTCGTTCGTGCTAAACCAGGGAGGACGCTTCAAAATCATCTTCAAAAGTTTATTCTGAATCCTTTGAAGTGTCTTCTTCCTGGTTGCACAACAACTTGTCCAGATGGGAACTGCAAATGACATTGCTGGCCTAAAAATTTGTTTGTAAATTAACAGTTTATTCTTGAGACAAAGTCTAGAATTCCTGTTGATAAGAGGATATAAACATTTGATATACTTATTGCACTTTTACTAGATATTTTCAATGTGCTCCTTGAAAGTAAGATTCTTATCATAAATTAGCCCTAAGTATTCAACTTGGTCAGACCAATTTAAGACCATACCGTTCATCTTAATAACGTGGTTATGGGTGGGTTTGAGAAATGAAACTCTTTGCTTAAAAATATTTAACTGAGTTTTAGAAGCATTAGGGGAAATCTTCCATTTTTGTAAGTATGAAGAAAATAAATCTAAACTTTTTTGAAGCCGACTGCATATAACACGAAGGCTTTTTCCTTTTGCGGAAATGCTTGTATCGTCACAAAACAGAGATTTCTCATAACCTGGTGGTAAATCAGGAAAATCAGAAGTAAATATGTTATATGAGATTGGGCCCAAGATACTCCCCTGAGGAACACCAGCTCTAACAGGCAATCTATTAGATTTACCATTTAGATAGTTAACCTGGAGAGTGCGGTCAGTTAAATAACTTTGTATCATTTTTGTGAGGTAAAGCGGAAAACTGAAATTTGACATTTTAGCTATTAAACCTTTATGCCGAACACTGTCGAATGCCTTTTCTATATCTAGAAGAGCAGCTCCAGTCGAATAGCCTTCAGATTTATTAGTTCGAATCATATTTGTTACTCTAAGTAACTGATGAGTAGTGGAATGCTCATGGCGAAAACCAAACTGCTCATTTGCAAAAAATGAGTTCTCATTAATATGTGTTAACATTCTAATAAGAATTATTCTTTTAAAAAGTTTGCTAGTAGAGGAAAGTAAACTAATTGGTCGATAACTTGATGCCTCAGCTGGATTCTTTTCGGGTTTTAAAATTGGAGTGACTTTGGCATTTTTCCGTTTCGTAGGAAAATGTGCTAGTGCAAAGCATCTGTTAAAATTTTTTACCAAGAAATTTAAAGAGTTTTCGGAAAGTCTTTTGATGAGGATATAGAAAATCCCATCATCTCCTGGTGCTTTCATGTTTTTGAATTTTTTGAGAATAGTTAAAACGCATTTTCTAAGGCAGTTAATTCGACTATGCAGAACTGATACGAAGTCAATTCAATCAATCAGCATGAACAGAATTTCGTCGTCTTCCAGCTGCTCAGTTGCAACCAACCCGGTGGCATCACTGACGTTTACGTACAACATAAGTGAAGCCAGCATTAGCTGAATCACTGGATCAATTTTACATGCAATTTGACAGCTGATTCATCGAAACACGAAAAAGTAGGAGGTTGTATCCCAGACACGACCGCATAACCGACGTAGAACTACGCACAGTATATTAAGGAAGAACCCTACTCTGGAAAGTTGGAAAATAATGAATTTTTGTGATAATTGGAAAATTGGATGTTTAAAGAAAGGTGTAGTGTTCGGGCATTTCGGCTATTGATTAAGGTATATTTGAAGATGTATTATATACCGTGCGGCAAATATAGTGAGTATTACTCTGTTGGCAGTGTTTTTCTCGAAACCATGTTTTTTCAACTAGTGGTAAGTTTTCCTTAGCATCTACAAACCGATTTGGCTAAAATTTTACAAGCAGCTGTAAAAAAATTTCAGCCAAATTGGCGCAGTGGATGCTGAGAAAAACGCTCCACCTGTTGAAAAACATGGTTTTGAGAGTTACGCTGACAGCAGCGTAATACTCACTATATATGTATCCAACACATGCAAATTATATCTCCAAATATACATTAATCGGTAGGCAAAATACTCGAACACATCACTCTACTCTAAACAGAAAAAAATTTTTTTTTTTTTATTTTTCAAACTTCCTATGTAGGGCCCCCCTTAACGAATGTATGGTTTGGATTGTTCCATTAACGAGTCTTAAAATCTACTCTTGCTTGCTCAAATCGAGAAACTTTTCATGGAATAAACTCTGGAAGTCTACTGTACGAGAATAATACAATACTTTGCACGTTTTGTGCCGTGCTGGAGTACAAAATATATGGCTGTGTGATCTGGAACATCCAGAGTTAAGAAACTCCACATCTATAGACCCATTTCAACAGAACAATATCCCCGTACCTTTCACATGCTAAGCGAGCGCTTTACCTTGAACTACAACAGCCATAAGGTTAGAAAAGGTTTTTTACTACTGTAGTAAATGTTGCTAGCTTGACATGAATGAGAACAACAGGGAAAAAAAAATTACATGCAGTGACGCTTCATATTTGATTTTTTTTGCAATTGCAGTGTTATAGGCTTTTAATTCGCATATGAAAAAATACGATATCAATGAACGAACAGAAAGAAATTGCTGTTGAAATCTGGCGCTCGAGATCTTTCTAAAATACGATTAATCTTCAATCACTTGTTTTTTTGCCTTAAGAAAGGCACAGTTTTCTGTTCAAAATCTGTAGGGGAATAAAGGCAATCTAAAAACACGCACTGGGAAAGCTGTTTCTACATTCAGTAAATTAGATGGCCGCGACAAAATTTGATTGCTAGGATCCAGCACAGATTACTTGCTTGTGTTGTCAAAAAATAATTAACTTTCAATGACCTGTTTATTTGCCTTGAAAAAGGCATTTTACTGTTCAAAATTAGATTTGCTGATGGCAACCTATGTGCTACCCCAACAATGGGGAAATAACGACACTCTGACGACACACGCTGAAAAGAACCGCGCTGCTACTGAGACATGTGACCATGACCAACCACCGGGCAAGTGATTTGTTTAATCGCAAATCAGCTACCAAGCAACCCGCTGCTACTGCTGCAATCCGCTCCTGCTACTGTCAACGTTTTGGACGGTCCGTCTAGTTAACCTTCCGACTAGCAATGAGCAAGATCGATCCAATTTTTGCAAAATCGATCTTTTCGGGTCGATCCATCGGTTTTTTGAATCGTTTTCTTTGCGCGCGATTTTCCACTGAATCGATTCTTTGGATGGCAAGATCGTTTTTTTTTTCGCCTGAAAATAAATGTGTGCAAAACGGATTGAAGACAATAGTGATTGGATTTATTGTTGCTAACGTAATCTGCGGCCGAATTCCGAGAACACTTTTTTTTGAAGAGAAGAAAATTTCTTCATTGATAGTATACAAAAAATTTTTTCTTCTCTCCGAAGAAGTGTGTGCTCGGAACTCGGACACTGATCTGAAAAATGTGTCAAGTTTTTACGCATTTCAAATGTTTTTGTTGGTTCAAACAATTGTCTACGTCCATGACAACTTTTTTCATAAGTATGTCTCCACCCCCACAAGCACTGTTGCCAACTGTACAGATTTATCTGGAAATGTACAGATTTTCTCGGGTTTTTCGGTACAGATTCTGTACCGTAGAGATTACAGATTTCGAGAAAAAGTACAGATAAGTACAGATTTTTAGATGGTTAGAAAGGATTAGACAAAACTTTTTGGCCGACTCTGCAACGATACAATGGATGGGATCTTGCAATCCACGCACTTAGAATTTACTGCCAACTATCGGTAATTTGCTGCCGAGAATGGCACCACTCGGTTAAATAACGGCAGTTGTTACATGTTTTCGTAAATCTCGATTTAACCAAACTAAAATGTTGGTACAAAATATCCGAAATATCTGTAGTGTTGCTGAATTATGGGTTTCATTGTTTTTTGGCTGCATTTTCAGGAGATTGAACCACAATGGCACGGTAATATGCATTACCGAGCCCCATTCTAAAGTGTGCAAAAGTTTTATTGAAAATCGAGCTAGTAATTTGGAATTAATATTAACTGAGTTAACGCAGTCCCAGTTTTCTCTAAACAATTCACGTTGAAGCTGTATAAATATAAAAATAAAAACTTTGAGCCAGTGGTACAGATTTTGGTACAGATTTTTCCCGGAAATAGTACAGATGAAAAAGATTTTTGCAGCTCCCAGTACTGATGAAAATGTGGCAACACTGCCCACAAGGTTCCAGAATATCCAGCTTTCCACGAACGGTAATGGCGGATAGGGCACGCTGCCCATTATGACGTTTTCTGTAGGTCAGAGAAGCTGGATAACCTTGTCGTCGAGTTGAAAAAGAACAATCTGCAGCCAAATTAAGTCCCTCCAGTATTTTTAACGCAGTAACCATTTTTTTGCTTTCGTAAACGCGACATCAATAGACAAACCCGTATGAAATTTGGCTAATACGCATGCGTTGTGAAATATATCAAGGATTAGGGGTGGGTGAAACGGCTCTTTTGCAAGAGCGGCTCTGAACTGACTCATGGTTCACAATGATTCACGAGCGTTGACAGTTCGTGTTGTCTCGGTAAACTTCGGGTTCGCGCGAACCAAACAGTTCTGCTGCGCCCAAAGAACCGTGGTTCTTTTTCGTGAGCCGTTCGTTCTTTCGCTCTTTTCTAAGAACTGGTTCATATGAACGGCTTGTGAGCCGTTCGCCCATCCCTAGCGAGGATGAAAAGAACGACGAGACAAGTTTGCATCTCGAACTGAATATAAATTACCGACCACAAGACTGCCTCGAAAGTTTGACATATATTGTAAACAATTATTACTAACTGATTGGTGTATATTGGGGTGGCAATGGACTTTGACAGTTTTATTTAGAAGTAGTGTTCAATGTTTCGCCCTCACGAACAATTAGCAAAATTTCGATTTTTTGGATAACTCCCGACCTCGACGTTTTATACATTTCTAATAACCCGTTCACATGATGTAATATTGCTCATCTTGATTTCAAATCCCATACTCCAAATTTTCCGTGAAAACCAGTTGTATGTATATTTCAAGATACGCGATATCACGTGATATCTGCTATAGTGTGAACAAGGCATAAGACATTTGGCAAAAAAAAACTATTACGAACTGTGCTTTTCTTCAGAAGTCGAGAAAGTGAAATTTAGACTAAATACTCCTGAATTCCGATTGAGCTGAAATTTTGCATTGCATTGGATATTGAATTTACCATTTTGGATATTAGCCAACATTATTTCATATTTGCTACCTCTGCAAATGCACTTTTTTAAAAATTGGCTTCCGTAGGGACGTTGTTTACTATCGTTGTAGGTGTTTACTATCGAGCACCAATTTTTTGATTTCGGTAGTAAAGGCATATGCGCTTATTGTTCAACTATGAGTAGCGGGGTACTCGTTAACTCAAATATTGCAAAAGTTGAATAAAATGTTCGTGTATATGCCGTGCTGCATTCTGTTCTGCATGGTGTCGCGCTTGCCATTTTTGTTTATTTGAGGTTGTGCTGCGGATTTTCGATTTTTTTATAAATTGGGTTGTTCAGCTATATTAGTTTTTTCTATCATCTGAAAGATCTGAATTTTCTAAGTTAAACGTGATTTAAAAAAAATTCTATCATTGTTCTTCGCTTTTTAAATCACGATTTGAAACTGCTTGAAATTTGCTCGAAACCGCTACAATGACAGTTCGCCCATCTACCAACTGTCATTGAAGCGATTCAGAGCGAATTTTTGTTTTTTATTTAAAAACCGAAGGAAAATGATACAAAATACAAAAAAATCACGTTTTACTTAGAAAGTTACACTTTTTTGGACGGTATATAAAAATTGGAAATCCGTGAATAGCGTGTCACGGATCCTGCTGATGTTGATGATGCTTTCACGTGCATTATGTCAACGGTTGCAAACTTTCTGTCAAAATTTCGTTCATGAATCAAGTTAACAAACGTCTCGTGAAATGGTCTATGGGATGAGCGACAACGAAAACTCTTAGTGGAAAAAAACCGCCAAAAGAGTACACGCGGTAAAAGAAGATGGCATTAAACTAAAAAAGCCGTATCGTTAGTAGATGTTGTGAACGAAAACTTGTTGAACATGATTGATAAACCAGAAAACGCAAACAAAACAAAATCTCCATAAATATAGCCAAAAAAGGTCGTAAAAAGCTTATACCGAACAAAAATCGATTTTTTGTTGAATCGATTTTTCCGGCTCAATTTTTCTATGAATCGATTTAATTGATTTTGATTATTCGATGCAGGAGAATCGATTTTTTTTCAAAAATCGCCCATTGCTACTTCCGACTAAGAAATGTAACTGAATTCACCAGAAACACTCTTTTATAGCCGAAGGTTGCTACGAAATAGGCCACGCCTTTCTGTTCAGTTTTCTAATTCTCTAATATTCTTTAGACAAATTATTCCACTCGCATTTGATTTTTGTATCCAGCGAATAAACACCGATGGTGCTCTCACGCACGCAACGGTTTTAACCCGTATCTTATTGCGGTTTGTAACATCAAGCGATTTCGTTTGCTCGCTGTTGCGTGTTGCATCATGTTGCAACTTGGCAGCTGGGAGACGACGAAATTCTGTTCATGCTGATTGATTGAATCGACTTCATATTAGCTCTGCATAGTCGAACGAACTGCTTTTGTGAATGCGTTCTAACAGGGCAGTTTATTATTCAAAGTCAGTTATGCTGATCGCAGCTTTTGCGCTGCCCTACCGTGGAGGGTTTGCTAAATAAAGTAAGAATTAGACAGCTACAACAGAATTTGATTGCACAGAATGTCCGCTTGTGTTGATGCCAGAAAATTGTTAACCTTCAATTTCGTGTTTATTTGCCTTGAAAGAGGCATTTTGCGGTTCAAAATCGGTTGCTGATCGCAACCTTTGAGCTGCCTCAACATTGGGGAAATTAGATATACGGAAAACATGCACTGTGGAAGCTATTTCACATTCAGTAAATTGGACGAGTGCGACAGATTTAAATTGCTAGGATCCAACACAGACTGCTTGCTTGCGTTGTCAAAAATTATTAACTTTCAATGACTTGTTTATTTGCCTTGAAAAAGGCATTTTTATGTTCAAAATTGGATTTCCTGATGGCAATCTTCACGCTGCCCCAACACGGGGGGAAAAATGGCAGTCTGGCGACAAACGCTGAGAAAAACCGCGCTGCTCCTGAGACGTGATGACCAACCACAGGGCAAGTGATTTGTTTAATTTGAAGGCAGCCACAGGCGCAACCCGCTGCTATATTCTGTTACTGCTGAGTGCTGATATCTGCTGCTACTGCTGTCAACATTGTGGGCGGTCCATCCAGCTCACCTTTCGAATAATGAATGTAGCTAGTTTTCCCAGAAACACTCTTTTATAGCCGAAGGTTGCTACGAAATAGGCCACGCCTTTCTGTTCAGTTTTCTAATTCTCTAACATTCTTTAGACAAATTATTCCACAATTCACATTTGATTTTTGTGTCCAGCTAAAAAACACCGATGGTGCTCTCACACACGCAACGGTTTTAACCCGTATCTTATTGCGGTTTGTATCATCAAGCGATTTCGTTTGCTCGCTGTTGCGTGTTGCATCATGTTGCAACTTGGCATCTGGGAGATGACGAAATTCTGTTCATGCTGATTGATTGAATCGACTTCAATTTATTCCTGTAAAGTCGAATTAATCACCTTTGTTGAGGCGTTCTAACAGGACAGGGCAGTTTGTTGCTCAAAATCGGTCCTGCTGATCGCAGCCTTTGCGCTGCCCCAAAAGTGGGGAGGGTTAGGGTAATAAATAAAGTAAATTTTTTGACCGCGACAGAATTTGATTGCTAGGATCCAGCACAGAACGTTTGTGTTATTGCCAAAAAATATTAACCTTCAATTACTTGATTATTTGCCTTGAGAAAGGCATTTTGCTGTTATAAATCTGTAAAAGCTGTTTTCTCATTCAGTAAATAAGACGGCCGCGACAGATTGTGTTTTCTTGGATTCAGCACAGAATGTGCTGTTGCCAAGGTAAAGCAAAACTTCATTGCGGACAGAAGGCCGAAGCCCTTAACTGACAAATCGAGACGTTTGGTGCTACCTCGCTGCTGCTGTGTGATTTGTGTACTGGCGCAACCCGCTACTGCCACTACCGCAAATCGCTACGCTGTAGCCCACTAGTTACACTACTCTGTCGACCTTTTTAGGGAAAGGCAGCGAGCGACCAATCAGACGACGTAATTTTCGTTTCAACTAGGCTTGACAATTATCAATTATCAATTGCTGCAAAAATGAAAGAAATCGGTTGAAAACAAACTGATTAAAAGCATTTGAAAAGGGTCAATTTTCGTCCCCTTTTCGTTAATAGTTTTCCTATTTACATCCCTATGTGGTAGGCTAAAGAAAAACGTAGTTCTACGTCAAAAAAGCAGTGTTCATACGTGCATACAGTAATCGGTGTTCAGCGGCAGTGTGTTTATGTGTTGTTTTATTGCACATAACGTCGAGTGCTTTGCTTGATGAAACAAAAAATGAACGCGTTGAATTATTATAGAATGTACACAACGTTTATTCTTGCCGATCTCAAACGGCGGTGTTTCTTGCAGGCAGCTAACATTGCGCGATTATTTGATGATTAACATCTCAACGTATGTGTAAATAAGATAAAATATCAACGCTACTTTTTAACATTTAAAAAGCTAAGCTGACCTTTTTTTAAATGATTGATTGAATTGATTCGAGCGCATAACTCTGTACAATATATATTATGCTTCGTTAGTCATGCTTACACTTCTGTGTGAACAAACCTTCAAAGACATAGATGAGACTAGCGCCACTGTCTTTCACGGCAGCTTCAGGAAACAAGGCCGATGCCACCGGGTTGGTTGCAACATGATGCAACACGCAACAGCGAGCAAACGAAATCGCTTGATGTTACAAGCCGCAATACGCTGCGGGTTAATATCGTTGCATGTGTGAGAGCACCATCGGCGTTTTTTCGCTGGATACAAAAATTAAATGCGAATTGTCAATTATTCGTCTAAAGAACATGAGAAAATGGTAAAACTTAGAAAAGAGGTGTGGCCTATTTCGTAGCAACCTTCGGCTATAAAAGAGTGTCCCTGGTAAAATCAGTTACATTTTTTAGTTGGAAGGTGAACTGGACGGACGTCCAGTCCATAACGTTGACAGTGGCAGGAGCGGATACCAACAGTAGCAGCGGGTTGCGCCTGTAGCTGCTTTCGGATTAAACAAATCACTTGCCCGGTGGTTGGTCACATGTCTCAGGAGCAGCGTGTGTCGTCAGAGGCCGTTATTTCTCCATTGTCAGGGCAGCATAAAAATTGCCATCAGTAAATCAAATTTTACACAGCAAAATGCCTTTTTCAAAGCAAATAAACACGTCATTGAAAGTTAATAATTTCTGTGCTGGATCCTAGCAATTTAAATCTGTCGCGGCCGTCTGATTTGCTGAATGAATGTAAAACAGTTACAGTGCGTGTTGTCCATGTGTCTTTATTCCCCTACTGTTTGAGCAGCACAAAGTTTGCGATCAGCAACCGATTTTGAACAGCAAAATGCCTGTTTAAAGGCAAATAAACAAGCCCTTGAAGATTAATATTTTTTGACAACAATCTTAACAATAAAATTTTGTTGCGGCCGTCTAATTTACTGAATGTGAAAACAGCTTTCAAAGTGCGTGTTGTCAGAGTGCCTATATTCCCCCCTGTTAGGGCAGCACAAAGGTTGCGATCAATATCCGTTCTTGATCAGCAAAATACCTTTTTCAAAGCAAATAAACATGGAAATGAAGGTTATTAATTTGTGGCATCAACACTAGCAAACTCGGATTTTTAGTTTAGAGGTTATGTTTTTAAATGTAAAAATCATGAAACATCATTATCTCAAAAACTACATAACCGATTTGAACAAAATTGGTTTCAAATGAACGGGCTACCTGAAATACCTTTAACTTTTGAGTTTTATAAACATTGGACATGTGGTTCAAAAGTTATGATAAGAAACGTGTTCTGAAGACTGTTTAATCTCGTTTCTCAGAGATGGCTGGACCGATTTTCATAGAATCAGTGTCAAATGGAAGGTCTAGTTGCCCCATAAGACCCATTTGTTTTGCAATCGGACTATTACTTTGCCTGTAATGTTCGAAAATGTGAAATCCAGCTATGAAAAGGAACATATTTCAGAGACTACTTGGACTCACTCACTTTTTTCAGAGATGGCTGACCCGAATTCCACAAAATTAAAGTCAAATGAAAAGTCTGGCTGCCGTATAACACCCTACTGAATTAAACTGTAATCGAGCTGTATCTTTGTCTGTAATGTACCGAAATGTTAAAATCATGAAACTTTATTATCTCAGAAATTACACAACCGAATTGATCAATATTATTATCAGATGAGCGGGCTATTTAAGGGTTAGCTGATGAATTATGATTGAACACGTGCTTTCACAGTTTGGCTGCCCTATTCGTTCTTATTTCATTTGATGATAATCAAACTTACGCAAGCGTTATGTATTAAATTGTTAATAAAACAACGAAAGTCTATTATCTCAAAGATTACATTACTTATTTGAACATAACTAGTGTCATACGAACGAGTCATCTCTCAAACTTACAAATAACAAACTTCATAACAATTTGATATGTGGCTCAAAAGTTATGGAGAGGAAAGAAATTCAAATATTATTTAATACTATACCTGCTTTGATCGATATATATGGCCTCAACATAATTTAAATGTGGTATCGTACTATTCGACGTTCCAAATTCATTGATTCCTTGCGATGTGTTTAAAGTCTGCAGATGCACGAAGAATCGGCCATATGGGATATGATCAAAGTCAAATAGCAACTCGTTTGAAATGATTAGTTTTATCGAAATGTCAACATCCTCGACTTTTGGCTTCTGTACATCGCCCTAATTCTAAATAAAATCATATTGGGTGGTATTCGGTAATTTTCAGCAGATTCCTAGGCATCAATCTAACACCGGAAATACCCATATTGGGAGGTATTTAGTTATTTTGGTTGTTTTCCAGAAACTTAAACTGATCGTCTTTAAATTCAAAATGAGATCCAGGGTCAATGTTTGGTTTCTATGCATCATCTCAATTACGGAAATATCCATATTGAGTATTATTCAGTCATTTTCGACTGTTTCCTAGAAGCTGCCATTTAGCAATTCAAAATCGTGCCTAAGGTCAATTGATAGCTCATTACATCATTCTGGTTCTCGAGATGTGCAGAAATTTGTGCTTTATTTGTATGGAACCCCTCCCTTCCAGAAAAGGGAGGGGCGTCCAACTATTATGGACATATTTGTTACCCCTTAAAACAACGAGTTCAACCTGGGGTACGCGTACCCCTGGGGGTACTCGAAAGCCTTCAGGGGGTACGCGAAAGAAAAATCAGTAATGGCGGAAAAAGCAATTTTTCTTTATGATACTTCATTTATTTATCTTGCTCTTAAAACATGACTGTAGCAAAACGTTAGTTCAATTTGAATTTTTTAAACTAGACTACCACAACATGATCTACCACTATTTTCTTCCACTCTGTGAGAACATTCCAAGCCACGGGGTACAATCAATATGAAAAATATCGCCAAGGGGTACGCGAACAAAAAAAGGTTGAGAACCGCTGCCTTAAAACATCCACATGCCGAATTCGGTTTCATTTGCTTGGTTTGTTCTTGAGTTGTGCAGAAATTTCTGTTTCATTTGTATGGGACCCCTCCTTTCCAGAAGAGGAGGGGTCTCAAACTATCATAGGAACCTTTATCGGCACCAAAAACCCCTACATACAAATTTTCACGTCGATCGGTTTTGTAGTTTTCGAGCCTAGACAGACAGACAGACAGACAGACAGACATACAGGCAGACAGACAGACAGGCCGGATTGAATTTTCATATTTATAGATTACAACATCAATATTTTAGAACCTAAAGAGTGAATATACATTTATTGGATTGAAGCGTTCATGAAAATCTATTTTTACAAATAAAGGTTTGAATGAGAAAGGCTGGGTCTGACCACTAGGTGGATTAGTTTAAGTTTTTTTTCCTGCAAACGACATAAACGCTGCTTTGCGTCATATTGTGACCAGTCACATTTCCATATTTTTTGCTTCCTATGCGCCAGCCAGGAGTTGATTCTTCACTACTGTCCAGGTTATGATGAGCTTGCGGTGGGATAAACGAGGAGTACGTTCTCGGCGGGACATGGACGGGTGCAGATATTCTTTTCGCCATTTCTTTCTTAACTAGTAAGTTGTAGTTGTACGAAATAATTTTTTTTAGTGACAGATGCGGATGTTTTATGTAGAACACGTTGAAGCGGGTCGTTATGATGCTCTCAGATTATTCCACGGTAAATTTTGTGGAAGTTATAGGAGCTCGGAGGCACGGTGTTTCTCTATAGCACAGACTCGCGCAAACCCCAATTGAGCAATTCTTGCTGAAACTAGGCCACTAGGTGCACAAGGTCTTTCAAATTTGATATAAATGCACATAGTTATTAGCAATAGAAAAAAATGATAATGCCATTTTTATTCGATCGAATTTGTTGACCCCTTGTTCACCAAGGGGTGAAACAGTTTTCAGAAAAGTTGAAATTTTATCAACTCCTGATGTAATATTTGAGCTATATCTCTAAAAATCGTTATGTAAAGTACTACAAGTAGCACTTTTCTGTAAAGAGGAATGATAGGGCTTTCATTTGAAGTGATCAGAATTTAGCCTGTCATGTTAAATTTAACCGCCATCTTGGATTATATCAGCAAAATGCAATTTTGACTGTGTTTGCAACTACCGATTTTCGATCTGAGACCAGCATTAGAAAGCTGAGAAAAAATTCTATAAGATGCAAGAAAAAAAATTAGGTAAGCATCAGTGTTAACCCTTCAATTGAACCTATTTTCCAAGCTGAGTTTAGAAATATTCAACGTACACCGCGCGATCAACGTAGTAACCTGTCTACTGAGACAGAGATATAGCTCAAATAATACATCAAGAATTGCTAAAATTTCAACTTTTCTGAAAACTGTTTCACCCCTTGGTGACCAATGGGTCAAAAAAATCGATCAAACAAAAATTGCATTATAATTTTTTCTCTATTTCTAATAACTATGTCCATTCATATCAAATTTGAATGACCTTGTGCACCTAGGGGCCTAGTTTCAATGAGAATTGCTCAATTATGAAAATACATACAAGAAACATTTAGAATGTATTATAAAATCAACTGTAACAGAATTGTGTCCACAGAAGCTACACAAAACTAATAAAGGTTTTATTTTATTTTCAGGATAGGCTGATTGTTTTTTAAAAATTGGCTATAAAAGATCACAAACCAGAATTTTCATCATGAAACGAAGAGCTTCAACAATGTGCATATGATTATCGGGTAGCCAAGCGTGTATTCAAAGTATGTGAGCATGATTCTAGAAGATATAGTGGTGATGATAAATTAGGTTACGACTTATTACATATATGCGTGAGAAAGAAATAAAGAGCGAGAGAGAGAGAAAATAGATAAACAAAAAATCATAATAAATCAACTTGCTCAACTTCGTAAAAACAACTATTTAATTTTTTACTACTGCTTTATAATGAACAAATAATAAACTTGTGATTGTTTCTATATCAACTATATCATCTCAGAACAGTCCGAATCCTCCTAAGATACCGATTCTAGGCGACCGATTTTTAAGCAGGTAGCATTAATAAACAACTATTAACATACGTGGCGGAAGCAACTTCAACATACGACTAAAAATTCCACGGCATCGTGAGATGGTCTATACTATATTCTCTACTGAGTAAATGCATGCATGACATGCGAAAAGCGAAAATAGTTACTTAGCACGACCGAGTTATAGGTACGTCCTGCGGCGGTGTAATCGCAAACGCAACTGACAGGAGATTAGAACTGGGTTCGTGAAATAGGAATATATATATATATATATATATATATATATATATATATATATATATATATATATATATATATATATATATATATATATATATATATATATATATATATATATATATATATATATATATATATATATATATATATATATATATATATATATATATATATATATATATATATATATATATATATATATATATATATATATATATATATATATATATATATATATATATATATATATATATATATATATATATATATATATATATATATATATATATATATATATATATATATATATATATATATATATATATATATATATATATATATACTAGTTGAACGTTCCCAGCGATGCTCGGGATCAAAAGTTTCAAAATTAGGAATCATTTTTTATAATTCATTGCATTATTAGCACAACTCACTTTAAAAATGTTTCACATCTTATACTTCCAACATAACAGTAAAACCTCTTTGTAACTTTTAGAATAAAGAAATCAAAGTAAGAAGAATTTAGCGTGACTATTAACGCTTAGTTCTCCTCTATAATCATATCTAAAGAGATAACATGTGAATTTTCATAACGAAAATGTTTGTTGGTGTCCAAGGAACGAGTCTGAGAAAAAGTTAACGTTTTAATCCACATAACTACGTAGAAATTGAAAAAAATTAAACCGATGAAATGCGGCCTTTCCTCCAGCCAAATGTCCCAAGATCTATTTTGGTAAAAGTAAAAAAGTATTTCGTGTTACTATTCACAAAACTACGAAAATATCAGAAATGTAATTTTTTTCTGCTCGACTCGCACCAAACTAAAACATAAATTCTTCTGCAAGAAAATATTTGCAGATGTTGAAGGAACAACGAACATTTTATTGAAAAAAAAATTAACTTATTTACAGGCGAATTGAGCTCATGCTCAAAAAGTCAAAATTTTGCATGTATTATATGTATAATATATATAAATTTCAAAAAGAGTATTTAATTGTGTTTTTCTGTATGCAGAAAATCATCTTCAAACCTAAGGGACGACATCTGGCTTCTTACTCTTATTCCTCATCCACCTCGATGATCCCTGTTGTATTTTTCGTAAGTGATGCCATTCACTCGGAAAATACTTGAATGTTTTAATGCTTTTTATCACCATTATGCAAAATTCCTCCTGCAGGCGATAGTTTTACCGTCTGAGGGTTACCGGAGAATCTGCATCTTTAACATACTTAAAATCGAACGTGTCATCCAGCAATGATTATGATTATATATATAATATGCCTCAACAGGTATATTCCAAACTTAATCCGGAACGTATTCAAAAGTAGAAATAAGCTCACACTACACTATTTACTCCCGACATTGAGCAGCGGTATGCTGTTCTTATGCTTCATGCGCTCTTTTGGATCTTTTGGTATTTGATATTAGTCATGATCCAAGTCGGATCTCTTACTACGCCCATATTTGTACTTTTTTAATGTTCACTTGAAATTATTTTAGATTATAACAGGTGACATCATTAAAAAACATAAATCAAAACAACGAAAAATGTTGTTCAGCAACCCCGGGCGTCGGTGATTGGCACAACAACAGTGGCGGAACTAGACCGACGGAAAAATAAGCGAGAACACTGCCAGCAAGCCTGATAATAAATTTTAGCGCACTCGGGGTTTTCAATTTCAACCAATCAGCGAGTGGTTCCCAAAGTGGATGCAAAATACCCAGTTGTCTCCCCTTAGCTTCAAACATACGTAGTTTTCAAAGTAATATCTGAACTTTTAGCAATAAGATACCTATTATTTTTCCTCAAAAGTCGTTCCTGAACATTAACAAACATTTCAATGAAGAATAATTACATAGCAATTATCATAGCTTTGAATTTCGATTTAGAGACAAATTGAGCCAAAATATTCATGATATTGCATGTTTTACTTAGTTTTGTGAATAATATCTCTATTTTCAGTTATCAGATAACTATTTTTTATCTCGAATGTCATTTCTGAATATCAACGAACAACGAATCACGTGTCATCGCTTTGAATTCTGATTTAGAGACAAATTGAGCCTAAAAAATTATGGTTTTGCATTTTCCATGTGGTTTTGTGGAAAATATTTAAATTTCAAATAATCAGATACCTATTATTTTCCCTCAAATATCTTTCCTAAACACAACGAACATTTTATTATAGTAAAAATCACGGATCACTGCTTCGAGTTTTGATTAAGAGGCAAATTCAGCATAAAAGTCATGATTTTGCATGTTTCACGTAGTTTTGTGAATAATATCTCAAGTTTTAGTAATAAGATACTTATTATTTTTTCTCAAATGTCTTTCTTAAACATCAACGAACATTTTAATAAAACAAGAATCACATGTCATCGCTTTGAATTTTGATTTGGAGACGAATCGAGTATAAAAAGTCATAATTTTGCATGTTTTACTTAGTTTTGTGAATAATATCTTATGTTTTAGTGATCGGATAATAATTATTTTTTCTCAAATGTCTTTCCTGAACATCAACAAACATTTTAGTGAAAAAAGAATCATATGTCATCGCTTTGAATTTTGATTAAGAGGCAAATTTAGCACAGAAAGTCATAGTTTTCCATGTTTTACGTAGTTTTGTGAATAATATCTCAAGTTTTAGTAATTAGATACCTATTATTTTTTCTCAAATGTCTTTCCTGAACATCAGCGAACATTTTCATGTAAAAAAAACCTACATGTCACCGCTTATTATTTTTGATTTAGAACGATTCAAAATATATATATATATATATATATATATATATATATATATATATATATATATATATATATATATATATATATATATATATATATATATATATATATATGCATATATATATATATATATATATATATATATATATATATATATATATATATATATATATATATATATATAAATATATATATATATATATATATATATATATATATATATATATATATATATATATATATATATATATATATATATATATATATATATATATATATATATATATGTATATATATATATATATATAAAATGAACCTAGGAATTTAGAAAAGTGTTGCCGGATGTGTTTCCAGATAAATTATTTTTGTATTTGAAAACTACATTCACATTTTTCGGCAAATGCAGCCATTTTTATTTTAAATTTGATAATTTCATCGTATTTCTTGGAAAGTTTCACATGAGAAACAACTATCATCCCGAGGTAATATGAGCCAATCTCGAGATATAACATATTTACGAAAAAAGTTGTAAACTTCGTAATTATTTTGTTTTATAATTTATAGACGTAAGACACCCGAAAAATAGTGATAGTTGAATTTTGAAGAAAATGAACCAAGGAATCCAGAAAAAATATTGTTTTTGACCGGAAGTTTTGCCAGATAAGTTAATTAAACAAATTAAATTTGTATTTTTCGGCCAATGCAGCTAATTTTATTTTAAATTTGATGGTTTCATCGTACTCCTCGGAAGAATGTTGCCTTTTCGCGTATTTAAGAAAATTGACTGTATTATAATGAAAGGTATTCATGAATGTTAAATAGAATATTTTTTCTTCTAAAATAGAGTGCTGCAAATTAATAATAAAAATACAGACCCCGTTCGATTATGGCGACACGCCAAAATTTTTTCTGTTGCCCAAATCAAACCATGTCAACAATGAACGGCCAAAGACGAAAATAACAGATAGAGACAGACAGAGGAGACAACCACCAATAAACTAGTTTTAGTTCCAAGTCGTTTGAGGTGTCGCTTGATGAATTTAGGCTGACGACGACGGCTGACTTTATGTTACCACCCGAGTAATTAGAGGCATAGTACTGCTTTGATCATAATCATTATATCACCATGTTCCGGTCATTTCTCAGGAATCGTTTTAACGATTCAGGTCATCCGCTTCGGCAACATAAAAAACCAAAATACCTTTCCTTTGGAGAATGTTGAGTTCAAATTGGTTGAAAAAAAAATCACAGGAGGGTTGTGTGCAAAGCCACGACCGCAAGGTTGAAGTAGAATACTTTTACACAGCTCTACTTACGACTGTACATTAACCTACGGCCTGGCGAAGCGGTTCGCGCCGCTTTTCGCGTTTAGCCTGGCAGAGGTCTAATGCGCACGGCCAACACAATAGGAAGGTGTTTTCACATTGAAAATTAGACACGGATTTACTGGAGTAAGTGTTGGCAAATGCATCAACCGCTAATACCGCCGCTATCGTACGAAAGTCAGCCTGGCAGAGGCCTGAGACGTGGTGACCAACCACAGGGCAAGCGATTTGTTTAATTTGAAGGCAGCCACAGGCGCAACCCGCTGCTATCCTCTGTTACTGCTGAGTGCTGATATCTGCTGTCAACGTTGTGGACGGTCCATCCAGTTCACCTTCCGAATAATGAATGTAACTAGTTTTCCCAGAAACACTCTTTTATAGCCGAAGGGTGCTACGTAATAGGCCACGCCCGTTGTCTAATTCTCTAATAATCTTTAGACGAATTATTCCACAATTCGCATTCGATATTTCTCGCGTAATTTTTCAAAAAGACTCAAGTAACAATGAGAGATTCTCTCCTCTCTTACTTTGTTTCGTGAATTAGGTCGTCATTATAAATATTTTACAAGCTTTCTTCCCCTTAATCGAGAGATTGTAATACTGTCTTGCTTACTATGCATTGAGTGTTATGAAATATGGAAAATATAACATAGTTATCGATCAAAGAGAAAGTAAATAAAGAGAGTCTCTCAATGTTAGATAGGTCCTTTTGAAAAATTACAGGAGATTTGTTTCCAGCGAATAAACACCGATGGTGCTCTCACACACGCAACGGTTTTAACCCGTATCTTATTGCGGTTTGTAACATCAAGCGATTTCGTTTGCTCGCTGTTGCGTGTTGCATCATGTTGCAACTTGGCAGCTGGGAGACGACGAAATTCTGTTTATGCTGATTGATTGAATCGACTTCATATTAGCTCTGCATAGTCGAACTAACTGCTTTTGTGAATGCGTTCTAACAGGGCAGTTTATTATTCAGAGTCGGTTATGTTGATCGCAGCCTTTGCGCTGCCCCTACAGTGGGGGGTTTACTAAATAAAGTAAAAATTAGACAACTACTACAGAATTTGATTGCATACCGCACAGAATGTCTGCTTGTGTTGATGCCAGAAAATTATTAACCTTCAATTATTTTTTTATTTGCCTTGAAAAAAGCATTTTGCGGTTCAAAATCGGTTGCTAATTCCAACCTTTGAGCTGCCCTAACATTGGGGGAATTAAGATACACGGACAACACGCACTGTAGAAGCTATTTCATTCATTAAAATAGACGGGTGCGACAAATTTAAATTGCTAGGATGCAACACAGAATGCTTGCTTGCGTTGACAAAAATTATTAACTTTCAATGACTTGTTTATTTGCCTTGAAAAAAGGCATTTTGATTTCCAAAACTGGATTTTCTGATGGCAATCTTCATGCTGCACCAACACGGGGGGAATAATGGCTGTCTGGCGACACGCGCTGAGAAAAACCGCGCTGCTCCTGAGACGTGGTGACCAACCACAGGGCTAGTGCTGCTGCTAAGGAAGGACGACTGCTGTTGTCGCTGTCCAGAACTATTATGAGCGGCTCCGGCTGAAACAGGCTCTTATATAGGCCAAAAAGCATGTTTTCAATTGCAAGGTATATGATCCTGTCGATCATGCTTGGGAAGCAAGCATATAACGACCAATCAGAGGTCGAATT
This sequence comes from Wyeomyia smithii, assembly GCF_029784165.1. Classification (NCBI taxonomy): domain Eukaryota; kingdom Metazoa; phylum Arthropoda; class Insecta; order Diptera; family Culicidae; genus Wyeomyia; species Wyeomyia smithii. Next base: position 145,239,376 of record NC_073696.1, on the reverse strand, counting down.
TTTCGTTTTGACAAGGCTTGACTATTTTCAATAGTACAATAGTGTGAATAATAAAATTACAATTATCTTCTTTTGGGAAGAATCTTAGAAGATTTTCCAATCTATTGCTGCAAGAACGAAGAAAATCCATCAAATACTAACCGATTTATTAGCATTTGAAATTGGACATATTTTTTACTTTTTTCGGTTTTAGATTTTCATTTCACATCCCTATGTAGCCGACCTTCCTGAGAGAAGTATTCTACTTCAAAATCAAGAACTAAAAAAACTAAAAAAATATGATTGAACATAATCGCTGCGCCAAATCGAACCGTATCAAAAGTAAAACGAGCTCAAATCAAACAGAGCCTCTAAAGGATATATAAAACTATTGTAGTCATACGTCAACTATTCGGTCGTGTCTGGGTTACCACCCTCCTACTTTTTTAATTATATTTTGTTATAAAAGATGGTAAATCAATAATTTCATACGTGAAATCAGCGATTTAAATTACTAGAAGAAATCTAATCATATGAAAAAGCAGTTCTATCTGTCTGTCTGTCTGATCCTTATAGACGTGGAAACTATTGTACCAAATGGCGTGAAAATTTTGATGTAGAGGTTTTTGAGGCCGAAAAACGTTATAAGAGTTGCTCAAGACCCCTCTCGCTTTTCAAAGGGAGGGCTCCCATACAAATATAACACAAACTTCTGCGTAACTTGAAAACTAATCAAGCAAATGGAACTAAATTTGACATGGTGAGTTTTTTAGGGGTAAGAAATATGTCAATGGTAACTTGACATCCCTCCCTTCTCTAAAAGGGAGGGCTCTCATATAAGTGAAACATAAATTTCACTACTAGTTCGCAGGTTAGGTACTGGTGTTTGCATGAAGCTGTGAAGTTATGTTTTAGTTTTAAATAGTTTATTTGACACGGCACGATACAATTTATGTTTAACTGAGCCAAGTACATTTTTTTTTTAAATTCTAAATTAGCAGGGAAAAGAGGGAGGCCTTTTCTTTATTCTCGCGGCCGACTACGAGCTAGTGGGGATTTAAGGTGAGAGGAGGGGTGTTACAATTTTGTTTTTAATTATTTTATATTACAGAATGTATTCATTTGTACGTGGCTAACCAGTGATGTTTTGTTTGAGCAGTTTTGGTCTGAGGTGTCTGCGTAAACATAGAGATGCCGAGTCTTCATTTTAGTGTCTCCAGCCGGGTGTATCATTCTCTTTCAGTTTGTGACAGAAATTGTATTCTAGCAAATAGATAAAAGAAATCAAATTTTAATGCCAGCATTTTTTATAAACCCGTATAGTTGTGTCATGTACTGGAGATCACCGCTTCCCAGAATGTCTCTAACGGGTACGTTCGGCTGTTTTCCTCGGGCCCGAAGGGAATCTATAAGCTTAGACCTAACACCACAGTATTCGGTACACGACCAAACAACATGCTCGATGTCATGGTAGCCATCGCCACAAACGCAGTGATTACTGTCTACAAGCCCTATACGAAAGAGATGCGTGTTTAACGTATAGTGATTGGACATAAGTCTGGACATCACGCGAATGAAGTCCCGACCTACATCCAACCCCTTGAACCATGCTTTCGTCGATACCTTAGGAAAAATGGAATGTAGCCACCGTCCCAGTTCATCTGAGTTCCATGATGATTGCCAACTGTTGAGTGTTCTCTGACGCAAAATGCTATAAAATTCATCATAAGCAAATGGTCTTTCATAAATATCGCCGTCAATAGCACCCACCTTAGCTAAAGAGTCAGCCTTTTCGTTACCCGGAATCGAGCAATGAGAAGGGACCCACGCTAAGGTAACCCGGTAATTTTTATCTGTTAAAGCACTTAAAAACCGCCGTATTTTCCCCAGGAAATACGGGGTGTGCTTCACAGGCTTCATTGATCGCAGAGCCTCAATGGCACTGAGACTATCTGTGAAGATGAAGTAGTGGTCTATGGGTAGGGTTTCGATGATTCCAAGAGAGTACTGAATAGCAGCAAGTTCTGCGACGTACACGGAAGCAGGAGCATCGAGTTTGTAGGAGGCGGTAAAATTTTCGTGGAAAACACCGAAGCCAGTGGACTCATCTAGATTAGATCCGTCAGTGTAAAACCTTTTATCATAACTAACATGTTTAAACTTATTGGAAAAAATCTTAGGGATCTCTTGGGGTCGCAATTGATCCGGGATACCAGAAATGTCTTGTTTCATGGTGGTGTCGAAGAATATAGCATTATTAGAAGTAGCTAAAAGTGCGACATTGGAGGAATCGTATGAAGAAGGATTAATATCTTGAGCCATATAGTCAAAATATAAAGTCATAAATCTGGATTGAGATTGAAGGTCGACCAACCTCTCGAAATTTTCAATTACTAATGGGTTCATAACTGTGCATCGAATTAGCAACCGGTAAGAGAGATTCCAAAAACGATGTTTCAACGGAAGAATACCCGCTAACACTTCAAGACTCATCGTATGGGTCGACTGCATGCAACCCAAGGCAATACGCAAACAACGATATTGTATTCTCTCTAATTTTATAATGTGCGTGTTCGCGGCGGAGCGAAAGCAGAAACAGCCGTACTCAAGAACTGACAATATCGTTGTTTGGTATAACCTTAGAAGGTCTCCTGGGTGAGCACCCCACCAAGTTCCGGTAATCGTACGAAGAAAATTAATCCTCTGTTGGCATTTTTGTGTCAGATACCTAATATGACAAGCCCAGGTGCATTTAGAGTCGAACCAGACCCCGAGATATTTAGCGACTAAAACCTGAGAGATCGTTTTACCCGTTAGTAGGAGCTGCAGCTGAGCTGGGTTATGCTTCCTAGAAAAAACGACCAGCTCAGTTTTCTCCGGAGAGAATTCGATACCCAGCTTAAGAGCCCATTCAGACAAATTGTCTAAGGTATCTTGCAATGGTCCTTGCAGATCGCTAGCCTTGCCACCAGTAATGGATACAACGCTATCGTCTGCAAGTTGCCTTAGCGTGCATGAATTTGCAAGACATTCATCGATGTCATTGACGTAAAAATTATATAAGAGAGGACTTAAACATGAGCCCTGGGGGAGGCCCATGTAACTAATTCGGGAAGTTGTCGAATCGCCATGTGAGGAATACATATGCTTTTCTGACAACAAATTGAGCAAAAAGTTATTCAAATTTGGTGAAAGTCCCTGCGAATGAAGTTTCGCGCTTAAAACTTCTACAGAGACAGAGTCAAAAGCCCCCTTAATATCCATGAACGCAGAAGCCATTTGCTCTTTTCGAGCAAAGGCAAGTTGAATTTCAGTAGAAAGCAACGCTAGGCAATCGTTCGTCCCTTTGCCCCGGCGAAAGCCAAATTGAGTATCTGAAAGTAAACCATTTGTTTCGACCCATTTGTCTAACCGTAAGAGGATCATTTTCTCCATTAATTTCCGGAGGCAAGAGAGCATCGCAATCGGCCTATATGAATTGTGATCAGAAGCAGGTTTCCCGGGTTTCCGAATAGCAATGACTTTTACCTCCCTCCAGTCATGCGGAACAATATTTAGCTCAAGAAACTTGTTGAACAAATTCAACAAGCGTCTTTTTGCAGAGTCGGGTAGATTCTTCAACAGGTTGAATTTTATTCTATCTAACCCTGGAGCCTTATTGTTGCACGACAGGAGAGCCATTGAAAATTCCAACATCGAAAATGGAGGCTCTTCCGTAGTTACTAATAACGCGTCGCGAAAGGTTTTCTGTTCCGGTACAGAGTC